>NC_135721.1:79572825-79650553 GCF_964656455.1 Halichoerus grypus
CCCCGGGTGTGCCTGCAGGCCTAAAGCCAACCACCTAACTCAAAGGAACAACTCTGTAGAGAATTCCTGCTTCGGCTAAAGTAGCCATGCCGGAGGGTGGACGCATTTTGCTGTGTGCATGCGTGAGCGCACTACAAGTGAGTCCAGAACCATTTTCCGTGTGGGACTCAGGCCCCGGCAGAAGGCACAACACGACTCCCCACTTGTTTCCTGGGGCTAGCACTGCGGCCCCACTTTTGCAGGGAAGTCTAATAGCAAGCGTTCTTTTTTTTTTTTTTATGAAATTTTTTTATTGTTATGTTAATCCCCATACATTACATCAGTAGTTTTAGATATAGTGTTCCATGATTCATTGTTTGTGCATAACACCCAGTGCTCCATGCAGAACGTGCCCTCCTCAATACCCATCACCAGGCTAACCCATCCTCCCACCCCCCTCCCCTCTAGAACCCTCAGTTTGTTTTTCAGAGTCCATCGTCTCTCATGGTTCTTCTCCCCCTCCGATTTCTCCCCCTTCATTCTTCCCCTCCTGCTACATTCTTCTTCTTTTCTTTCTTAACATATATTGCATTATTTGTTTCAGAGGTACAGATCTCAGATTCAACAGTCTTGCACATTTCACAGCGCTTACCAGAACACATACCCTCCCCAGTGTTCATCACCCAGTCACCCCATCCCTCCCGCCCCACCCCCCACTCCAGCAACCCTCAGCTTCTTTCCTGAGATTAAGAATTCCTCATATCAGTGAGGTCATATGATACATGTCTTTCTCTGTTTGACTTCTTTCGCTCAGCATAATACCCTCCAGTTCCATCCACGTCGTTGCAGATGGCAAGATCTCATTCCTTTTGATGGCTGCATAATATCCATTGTGTGTATATATATATATATATATATATATATATATACCACATCTTCTTTATCCATTCATCTGTTGATGGACATCTTGGCTCTTTCCACAGTTTGGCTATTGTGGACATTAATAGCAGGCGTTCTAACTCGGAGAAACAACACTGAAGAGAAACCGTGCTTTAGCTACCGACGACCTCTGTGTGGGAGGAAGCAGTTTAGGGTGTACTGTGGGTGAGAGCCTGGGGACGGGTTCCGTTTCGTAAAATCGAGGGAGAGACAGGCCAGAGAGAAGGCAGCTCTCAACTCACACCATGGTTATGGGGCTAGTACCGTTGCCCCGGGTGTGTGTGCAGGCTTCATGAAAACCGCCTAACTCGAAGGAAAAACTCGGTGGAGAATCCATGCTTCAGCTAAGACAGCCGCTCCTGAGGGTGGAAGCATTTTGTTGTGTGCGTGCATGAGAGCCCTGCAAGGGAGTCCAAAGCTTTTTGCGAGTGAGACTCAGGCCCCAGCAGAAGGCAGAACACGACTCCCCCTGTGTTTCATCAAGCTAGCACTGCGGCCCCACTTTTGCATGGAGGTCTCATCACTAGCGTTCTAACTCAAAGAAACAACAGTGTAGAGAAATCGTGCTTTAGTTACTGTCGACCTCCAGGCGGAGGAAGCGGTATACAGGGTACCGTGGGTGAGAGCCTGGGGAACGGTTTCCATACGTGAAACCGAGGGAGAAACCGTTCCGGGCAGAAGGCACCTCTGGACTCAGATCTTGCTACCTGAAGCTAACACTACTGCTCCATGTGTGCTTGGAATGCTCCGTGCTCAACACTGCCTTGGAAGGAACAAGCCTGTAAAGAATCCCAGCTGCAGCTCATTCGCCTACCAGGCTACTGAGGCCACGAAGCAATGGTGTATAGTTCCTGCCCTTTATGTAACATTGCCGTTCCTGAAGACGGAGGAATTTTACAGTGCTCCTGTAGGAGAGACCGGGAAAGGGTCCCATACGTGAAATGGAGTGAGAAACAGGCCGGTGTGGAAGGGAGCTCTCAACTCACCTCTTGTTTCTGATGCTAGTACCCTTGCCCCGGGGGTGCCTGCAGGCCTAAAGCCAACCACCTAACTCAAGGGAACAAGTCTTTAGAGAATTCCTGCTTCGGCTAAAAGAGCCATGCCTGAGGGTGGACGCATTTTGCTGTGTGCAAGGGTGAGCGCCCTGCAGCTGAGTCCCAAACCATTTTCTGTGTGAGACTCAGGCCCCGGAAGAAAGCAGAACACGACTCCGCACTTGTTTCATGAAGCTAGCACTGCGGCCCCACTTTTGCATGGAAGTCTAATCGCTAGCATTCTAAGTCGGAGAAACAACACTAGAGAAACCGTGCTTTAGGTACCGTCGACCTGTGTGTGGGAGGAAGCAGTTTAGGGTGTACTGTGGGTGAGAGCCTGAGGACGGGTTCCATTTCGGAAAATCGGGGGAGGGACAGGCCGGTACACAAGGCAGCTCTCCGCTCACACCATGGTTATGGGGCTAGTACCGTTGCCCCGGGTGTGCGTGCAGGCTTAAAGACAACCACCTAAGTCGAAGGAAAAACTTGGTAGAGAATCCATGCTTCAGCTAAAACAGCCACTCCAGAGGGTGGAAGCATTTTGTTGTGTGCGTGCGTGAGAGCCCTGCAAGGGAGTCCAAAGCTTTTTGCGAGTGAGACTCAGGCCCCAGCAGAAGGCAGAACACGACTCGCCATGTGTGTCATCAAGCTAGCACTGCGGCCCCGCTTTTGCCTGGAAGTCTAATCGCTAGCGTTCAAACTCGAAGAAACAACAGTGTAGAGAAAGCGTGCTTTAGCTACCGTCGACCTCTCTGTGTGAGAAAGCAGTTTACGCTGCACTGTGGGTGAGAGCCTGGGGACAGGTTCCATAGGTAAAATCGAGGGAGAGACAGGCCAGTGCAGAAGGCAGCTGTCAACTCACCTCTTGTTTACGAGGCTAGTGCAGTTGCCCCGGGTGTGCCTGCAGGCCTAAAGCCAAGCACCTAAGTCGAAGGAGCAACTTCGTAGAGAATTCCTGCTTCAGCGAACATAGGCATTCCTGAGGCTGGAAGCATTTTGCTGTGTGCCTGCGTGAGAGAAGGGCAATGGGGTCCCAAACCATTTTCCGTGTGAGACTCAGGCCCCGGGAGAAGGGAGGACACGCCTCCCCACTTGTTCCATGAAGTTAGCACTGCGGCCCCACTTTTGCATGGAAGTCTAATCGCTAGCGTTGTAACTCGGAGAAACAACACTGTAGAGAAACCGTGCTTTAGCTAGCGTCGACCTCTGTGGGAGGAAGCAGTATAGAGTGTACTGTGGGTGAGAGCCTGGGGACGGGTTCCATTTCGTAAAATCGGGGGAGAGACAGGCCGGTACACAAGGCAGCCCTCCACTCATACCGTGGCTATGGGGCCAGTACCGTTACCCCGGGTGTGCGTGCAGGCTTAAAGACAACCACCTAAGTCGAAGGAAAAACTTGGTAGAGAATCCATGCTTCAGCTAAAACAGCCACTCCAGAGGGTGGGGAAGCATTTTGTTGTGTGCGTGCGTGAGAGCCCTGCGAGGGAGTCCAAAGCTTTTTGCGAGTGAGACTCAGGCCCCAGCAGAAGGCAGAACACGACTCGCCATGTGCTTCATCAAGCTAGCACGGCGGCCCCACTTTCGCATGGAAGTCTAATCGCTAGCGTTCTAACTCGAAGAAACAACACGGTAGAGAAACCGTGCTTTAGCTACCATCCACGTCTCTGAGGGAGGAAGCAGTTTCCAGGCTACCGTGGGTGAGAGCCTGGGGAACGGGTTCCTTACGTGAGACCGAGGGAGAAGAAGTCCGGGCCAGAAGGCACCTCTCGACTCAGCTCTTGTTACCTGAAGCTAACACTACCGCTCCATGTGTGCATAGGAATGCCAAGTGCTCCACACTGATTTGGCAGAAAGAAGCCGGTCAAGAAGCCCAGCTTCAGCTCATTCGCCTCTCCACAGGGTGGCAGCATTTTCAACTCTGCTTGAGTGCAAACCTGGGGAATGAGTCCCAGCAGAATTCCGAGGCAGAAATAAGCATGGGCAGGAGGCAGCTATCGACTCAACTCTTGTTTCGGGAAACTAGATCGGCTCTCCCGTGTGTGCGTGGAGTCCTAAGTGCCATCCACCCAACGCAAGGGAACAAAAGTGCAGAGGACCCGTGCCTCAGCAAAGATCGCCCTTCCTGAGCGTGCACTTCATCTATTGTGTGTTTTTGAGAAAGCATGAGAAATGGAACCTAAACGTAACTCGGAGTGAGAAGCAGGCCTGTAAGGAAGGCTGCTGTGGACTCACCTCTTGTTTGAGGAGATTAGCACTGCTGTACCCTGTGTGCCTGGATGCCTAGTTCCCAGGCTACTAACACCAAGAATCAATGCTCTAGAGTTACTGCGCTTTAGTTAACATTGCCGTTCCTGAAGCCAGGGGAATTTGACAGTGCTCGTGTATGAGAGCCCGGGGAAAGGGTCCCATACGTGAAATGGAGTGAGAAACAGGCCGGAGCACAAGGCAGCTCTCAACTCACCTCTTGTTGATGAGGCTGGTACCCTTGCCCCGGGTGTGCCTGCAGGCCTAAAGCCAACCACCTAACTCAAAGGAACAACTCTGTAGAGAATTCCTGCTTCGGCTAAAGTAGCCATGCCGGAGGGTGGACGCATTTTGCTGTGTGCATGCGTGAGCGCACTACAAGTGAGTCCAGAACCATTTTCCGTGTGGGACTCAGGCCCCGGCAGAAGGCACAACACGACTCCCCACTTGTTTCCTGGGGCTAGCACTGCGGCCCCACTTTTGCAGGGAAGTCTAATAGCAAGCGTTCTTTTTTTTTTTTTTATGAAATTTTTTTATTGTTATGTTAATCCCCATACATTACATCAGTAGTTTTAGATATAGTGTTCCATGATTCATTGTTTGTGCATAACACCCAGTGCTCCATGCAGAACGTGCCCTCCTCAATACCCATCACCAGGCTAACCCATCCTCCCACCCCCCTCCCCTCTAGAACCCTCAGTTTGTTTTTCAGAGTCCATCGTCTCTCATGGTTCTTCTCCCCCTCCGATTTCTCCCCCTTCATTCTTCCCCTCCTGCTACATTCTTCTTCTTTTCTTTCTTAACATATATTGCATTATTTGTTTCAGAGGTACAGATCTCAGATTCAACAGTCTTGCACATTTCACAGCGCTTACCAGAACACATACCCTCCCCAGTGTTCATCACCCAGTCACCCCATCCCTCCCGCCCCACCCCCCACTCCAGCAACCCTCAGCTTCTTTCCTGAGATTAAGAATTCCTCATATCAGTGAGGTCATATGATACATGTCTTTCTCTGTTTGACTTATTTTGCTCAGCATAATACCCTCCAGTTCCATCCACGTCGTTGCAGATGGCAAGATCTCATTCCTTTTGATGGCTGCATAATATCCATTGTGTATATATATATATATATATATATACCACATCTTCTTTATCCATTCATCTGTTGATGGACATCTTGGCTCTTTCCACAGTTTGGCTATTGTGGACATTAATAGCAAGCGTTCTAACTCGGAGAAACAACACTGAAGAGAAACCGTGCTTTAGCTACCGACGACCTCTGTGTGGGAGGAAGCAGTTTAGGGTGTACTGTGGGTGAGAGCCTGGGGACAGGTTCCGTTTCGTAAAATCGAGGGAGAGACAGGCCAGAGAGAAGGCAGCTCTCAACTCACACCATGGTTATGGGGCTAGTACCGTTGCCCCGGGTGTGTGTGCAGGCTTAATGAAAACCGCCTAACTCGAAGGAAAAACTCGGTGGAGAATCCATGCTTCAGCTAAGACAGCCGCTCCTGAGGGTGGAAGCATTTTGTTGTGTGCGTGCATGAGAGCCCTGCAAGGGAGTCCAAAGCTTTTTGCGAGTGAGACTCAGGCCCCAGCAGAAGGCAGAACACGACTCCCCCTGTGTTTCATCAAGCTAGCACTGCGGCCCCACTTTTGCATGGAGGTCTCATCACTAGCGTTCTAACTCAAAGAAACAACAGTGTAGAGAAATCGTGCTTTAGTTACTGTCGACCTCCAGGCGGAGGAAGCGGTATACAGGGTACCGTGGGTGAGAGCCTGGGGAACGGTTTCCATACGTGAAACCGAGGGAGAAACCGTTCCGGGCAGAAGGCACCTCTGGACTCAGATCTTGCTACCTGAAGCTAACACTACTGCTCCATGTGTGCTTGGAATGCTCCGTGCTCAACACTGCCTTGGAAGGAACAAGCCTGTAAAGAATCCCAGCTGCAGCTCATTCGCCTACCAGGCTACTGAGGCCACGAAGCAATGGTGTATAGTTCCTGCCCTTTATGTAACATTGCCGTTCCTGAAGACGGAGGAATTTTACAGTGCTCCTGTAGGAGAGACCGGGAAAGGGTCCCATACGTGAAATGGAGTGAGAAACAGGCCGGTGTGGAAGGGAGCTCTCAACTCACCTCTTGTTTCTGATGCTAGTACCCTTGCCCCGGGGGTGCCTGCAGGCCTAAAGCCAACCACCTAACTCAAGGGAACAAGTCTTTAGAGAATTCCTGCTTCGGCTAAAAGAGCCATGCCTGAGGGTGGACGCATTTTGCTGTGTGCAAGGGTGAGCGCCCTGCAGCTGAGTCCCAAACCATTTTCTGTGTGAGACTCAGGCCCCGGAAGAAAGCAGAACACGACTCCCCACTTGTTTCATGAAGCTAGCACTGCGGCCCCACTTTTGCATGGAAGTCTAATCGCTAGCATTCTAAGTCGGAGAAACAACACTAGAGAAACCGTGCTTTAGGTACCGTCGACCTGTGTGTGGGAGGAAGCAGTTTAGGGTGTACTGTGGGTGAGAGCCTGAGGACGGGTTCCATTTCGGAAAATCGGGGGAGGGACAGGCCGGTACACAAGGCAGCTCTCCGCTCACACCATGGTTATGGGGCTAGTACCGTTGCCCCGGGTGTGCGTGCAGGCTTAAAGACAACCACCTAAGTCGAAGGAAAAACTTGGTAGAGAATCCATGCTTCAGCTAAAACAGCCACTCCAGAGGGTGGAAGCATTTTGTTGTGTGCGTGCGTGAGAGCCCTGCAAGGGAGTCCAAAGCTTTTTGCGAGTGAGACTCAGGCCCCAGCAGAAGGCAGAACACGACTCGCCATGTGTGTCATCAAGCTAGCACTGCGGCCCCGCTTTTGCCTGGAAGTCTAATCGCTAGCGTTCAAACTCGAAGAAACAACAGTGTAGAGAAAGCGTGCTTTAGCTACCGTCGACCTCTCTGTGTGAGAAAGCAGTTTACGCTGCACTGTGGGTGAGAGCCTGGGGACAGGTTCCATAGGTAAAATCGAGGGAGAGACAGGCCAGTGCAGAAGGCAGCTGTCAACTCACCTCTTGTTTACGAGGCTAGTGCAGTTGCCCCGGGTGTGCCTGCAGGCCTAAAGCCAAGCACCTAAGTCGAAGGAGCAACTTCGTAGAGAATTCCTGCTTCAGCGAACATAGGCATTCCTGAGGCTGGAAGCATTTTGCTGTGTGCCTGCGTGAGAGAAGTGCAATGGGGTCCCAAACCATTTTCCGTGTGAGACTCAGGCCCCGGGAGAAGGGAGGACACGCCTCCCCACTTGTTCCATGAAGTTAGCACTGCGGCCCCACTTTTGCATGGAAGTCTAATCGCTAGCGTTGTAACTCGGAGAAACAACACTGTAGAGAAACCGTGCTTTAGCTAGCGTCGACCTCTGTGGGAGGAAGCAGTATAGAGTGTACTGTGGGTGAGAGCCTGGGGACGGGTTCCATTTCGTAAAATCGGGGGAGAGACAGGCCGGTACACAAGGCAGCCCTCCACTCATACCGTGGCTATGTGGCCAGTACCGTTACCCCGGGTGTGCGTGCAGGCTTAAAGACAACCACCTAAGTCGAAGGAAAAACTTGGTAGAGAATCCATGCTTCAGCTAAAACAGCCACTCCAGAGGGTGGGGAAGCATTTTGTTGTGTGCGTGCGTGAGAGCCCTGCGAGGGAGTCCAAAGCTTTTTGCGAGTGAGACTCAGGCCCCAGCAGAAGGCAGAACACGACTCGCCATGTGCTTCATCAAGCTAGCACGGCGGCCCCACTTTCGCATGGAAGTCTAATCGCTAGCGTTCTAACTCGAAGAAACAACACGGTAGAGAAACCGTGCTTTAGCTGCCATCCACGTCTCTGAGGGAGGAAGCAGTTTCCAGGCTACCGTGGGTGAGAGCCTGGGGAACGGGTTCCTTACGTGAGACCGAGGGAGAAGAAGTCCGGGCCAGAAGGCACCTCTCGACTCAGCTCTTGTTACCTGAAGCTAACACTACCGCTCCATGTGTGCATAGGAATGCCAAGTGCTCCACACTGATTTGGCAGAAAGAAGCCGGTCAAGAAGCCCAGCTTCAGCTCATTCGCCTCTCCACAGGGTGGCAGCATTTTCAACTCTGCTTGAGTGCAAACCTGGGGAATGAGTCCCAGCAGAATTCCGAGGCAGAAATAAGCATGGGCAGGAGGCAGCTATCGACTCAACTCTTGTTTCGGGAAACTAGATCGGCTCTCCCGTGTGTGCGTGGAGTCCTAAGTGCCATCCACCCAACGCAAGGGAACAAAAGTGCAGAGGACCCGTGCCTCAGCAAAGATCGCCCTTCCTGAGCGTGCACTTCATCTATTGTGTGTTTTTGAGAAAGCATGAGAAATGGAACCTAAACGTAACTCGGAGTGAGAAGCAGGCCTGTAAGGAAGGCTGCTGTGGACTCACCTCTTGTTTGAGGAGATTAGCACTGCTGTACCCTGTGTGCCTGGATGCCTAGTTCCCAGGCTACTAACACCAAGAATCAATGCTCTAGAGTTACTGCGCTTTAGTTAACATTGCCGTTCCTGAAGCCAGGGGAATTTGACAGTGCTCGTGTATGAGAGCCCGGGGAAAGGGTCCCATACGTGAAATGGAGTGAGAAACAGGCCGGAGCGCAAGGCAGCTCTCAACTCACCTCTTGTTGATGAGGCTGGTACCCTTGCCCCGGGTGTGCCTGCAGGCCTAAAGCCAACCACCTAACTCAAAGGAACAACTCTGTAGAGAATTCCTGCTTCGGCTAAAGTAGCCATGCCGGAGGGTGGACGCATTTTGCTGTGTGCATGCGTGAGCGCACTACAAGTGAGTCCAGAACCATTTTCCGTGTGGGACTCAGGCCCCGGCAGAAGGCACAACACGACTCCCCACTTGTTTCCTGGGGCTAGCACTGCGGCCCCACTTTTGCAGGGAAGTCTAATAGCAAGCGTTCTTTTTTTTTTTTTTATGAAATTTTTTTATTGTTATGTTAATCCCCATACATTACATCAGTAGTTTTAGATATAGTGTTCCATGATTCATTGTTTGTGCATAACACCCAGTGCTCCATGCAGAACGTGCCCTCCTCAATACCCATCACCAGGCTAACCCATCCTCCCACCCCCCTCCCCTCTAGAACCCTCAGTTTGTTTTTCAGAGTCCATCGTCTCTCATGGTTCTTCTCCCCCTCCGATTTCTCCCCCTTCATTCTTCCCCTCCTGCTACATTCTTCTTCTTTTCTTTCTTAACATATATTGCATTATTTGTTTCAGAGGTACAGATCTCAGATTCAACAGTCTTGCACATTTCACAGCGCTTACCAGAACACATACCCTCCCCAGTGTTCATCACCCAGTCACCCCATCCCTCCCGCCCCACCCCCCACTCCAGCAACCCTCAGCTTCTTTCCTGAGATTAAGAATTCCTCATATCAGTGAGGTCATATGATACATGTCTTTCTCTGTTTGACTTATTTCGCTCAGCATAATACCCTCCAGTTCCATCCACGTCGTTGCAGATGGCAAGATCTCATTCCTTTTGATGGCTGCATAATATCCATTGTGTATATATATATATATATATATATATATATATATATACCACATCTTCTTTATCCATTCATCTGTTGATGGACATCTTGGCTCTTTCCACAGTTTGGCTATTGTGGACATTAATAGCAAGCGTTCTAACTCGGAGAAACAACACTGAAGAGAAACCGTGCTTTAGCTACCGACGACCTCTGTGTGGGAGGAAGCAGTTTAGGGTGTACTGTGGGTGAGAGCCTGGGGACGGGTTCCGTTTCGTAAAATCGAGGGAGAGACAGGCCAGAGAGAAGGCAGCTCTCAACTCACACCATGGTTATGGGGCTAGTACCGTTGCCCCGGGTGTGTGTGCAGGCTTAATGAAAACCGCCTAACTCGAAGGAAAAACTCGGTGGAGAATCCATGCTTCAGCTAAGACAGCCGCTCCTGAGGGTGGAAGCATTTTGTTGTGTGCGTGCATGAGAGCCCTGCAAGGGAGTCCAAAGCTTTTTGCGAGTGAGACTCAGGCCCCAGCAGAAGGCAGAACACGACTCCCCCTGTGTTTCATCAAGCTAGCACTGCGGCCCCACTTTTGCATGGAGGTCTCATCACTAGCGTTCTAACTCAAAGAAACAACAGTGTAGAGAAATCGTGCTTTAGTTACTGTCGACCTCCAGGCGGAGGAAGCGGTATACAGGGTACCGTGGGTGAGAGCCTGGGGAACGGTTTCCATACGTGAAACCGAGGGAGAAACCGTTCCGGGCAGAAGGCACCTCTGGACTCAGATCTTGCTACCTGAAGCTAACACTACTGCTCCATGTGTGCTTGGAATGCTCCGTGCTCAACACTGCCTTGGAAGGAACAAGCCTGTAAAGAATCCCAGCTGCAGCTCATTCGCCTACCAGGCTACTGAGGCCACGAAGCAATGGTGTATAGTTCCTGCCCTTTATGTAACATTGCCGTTCCTGAAGACGGAGGAATTTTACAGTGCTCCTGTAGGAGAGACCGGGAAAGGGTCCCATACGTGAAATGGAGTGAGAAACAGGCCGGTGTGGAAGGGAGCTCTCAACTCACCTCTTGTTTCTGATGCTAGTACCCTTGCCCCGGGGGTGCCTGCAGGCCTAAAGCCAACCACCTAACTCAAGGGAACAAGTCTTTAGAGAATTCCTGCTTCGGCTAAAAGAGCCATGCCTGAGGGTGGACGCATTTTGCTGTGTGCAAGGGTGAGCGCCCTGCAGCTGAGTCCCAAACCATTTTCTGTGTGAGACTCAGGCCCCGGAAGAAAGCAGAACACGACTCCCCACTTGTTTCATGAAGCTAGCACTGCGGCCCCACTTTTGCATGGAAGTCTAATCGCTAGCATTCTAAGTCGGAGAAACAACACTAGAGAAACCGTGCTTTAGGTACCGTCGACCTGTGTGTGGGAGGAAGCAGTTTAGGGTGTACTGTGGGTGAGAGCCTGAGGACGGGTTCCATTTCGGAAAATCGGGGGAGGGACAGGCCGGTACACAAGGCAGCTCTCCGCTCACACCATGGTTATGGGGCTAGTACCGTTGCCCCGGGTGTGCGTGCAGGCTTAAAGACAACCACCTAAGTCGAAGGAAAAACTTGGTAGAGAATCCATGCTTCAGCTAAAACAGCCACTCCAGAGGGTGGAAGCATTTTGTTGTGTGCGTGCGTGAGAGCCCTGCAAGGGAGTCCAAAGCTTTTTGCGAGTGAGACTCAGGCCCCAGCAGAAGGCAGAACACGACTCGCCATGTGTGTCATCAAGCTAGCACTGCGGCCCCGCTTTTGCCTGGAAGTCTAATCGCTAGCGTTCAAACTCGAAGAAACAACAGTGTAGAGAAAGCGTGCTTTAGCTACCGTCGACCTCTCTGTGTGAGAAAGCAGTTTACGCTGCACTGTGGGTGAGAGCCTGGGGACAGGTTCCATAGGTAAAATCGAGGGAGAGACAGGCCAGTGCAGAAGGCAGCTGTCAACTCACCTCTTGTTTACGAGGCTAGTGCAGTTGCCCCGGGTGTGCCTGCAGGCCTAAAGCCAAGCACCTAAGTCGAAGGAGCAACTTCGTAGAGAATTCCTGCTTCAGCGAACATAGGCATTCCTGAGGCTGGAAGCATTTTGCTGTGTGCCTGCGTGAGAGAAGTGCAATGGGGTCCCAAACCATTTTCCGTGTGAGACTCAGGCCCCGGGAGAAGGGAGGACACGCCTCCCCACTTGTTCCATGAAGTTAGCACTGCGGCCCCACTTTTGCATGGAAGTCTAATCGCTAGCGTTGTAACTCGGAGAAACAACACTGTAGAGAAACCGTGCTTTAGCTAGCGTCGACCTCTGTGGGAGGAAGCAGTATAGGGTGTACTGTGGGTGAGAGCCTGGGGACGGGTTCCATTTCGTAAAATCGGGGGAGAGACAGGCCGGTACACAAGGCAGCCCTCCACTCATACCGTGGCTATGGGGCCAGTACCGTTACCCCGGGTGTGCGTGCAGGCTTAAAGACAACCACCTAAGTCGAAGGAAAAACTTGGTAGAGAATCCATGCTTCAGCTAAAACAGCCACTCCAGAGGGTGGGGAAGCATTTTGTTGTGTGCGTGCGTGAGAGCCCTGCGAGGGAGTCCAAAGCTTTTTGCGAGTGAGACTCAGGCCCCAGCAGAAGGCAGAACACGACTCGCCATGTGCTTCATCAAGCTAGCACGGCGGCCCCACTTTCGCATGGAAGTCTAATCGCTAGCGTTCTAACTCGAAGAAACAACACGGTAGAGAAACCGTGCTTTAGCTGCCATCCACGTCTCTGAGGGAGGAAGCAGTTTCCAGGCTACCGTGGGTGAGAGCCTGGGGAACGGGTTCCTTACGTGAGACCGAGGGAGAAGAAGTCCGGGCCAGAAGGCACCTCTCGACTCAGCTCTTGTTACCTGAAGCTAACACTACCGCTCCATGTGTGCATAGGAATGCCAAGTGCTCCACACTGATTTGGCAGAAAGAAGCCGGTCAAGAAGCCCAGCTTCAGCTCATTCGCCTCTCCACAGGGTGGCAGCATTTTCAACTCTGCTTGAGTGCAAACCTGGGGAATGAGTCCCAGCAGAATTCCGAGGCAGAAATAAGCATGGGCAGGAGGCAGCTATCGACTCAACTCTTGTTTCGGGAAACTAGATCGGCTCTCCCGTGTGTGCGTGGAGTCCTAAGTGCCATCCACCCAACGCAAGGGAACAAAAGTGCAGAGGACCCGTGCCTCAGCAAAGATCGCCCTTCCTGAGCGTGCACTTCATCTATTGTGTGTTTTTGAGAAAGCATGAGAAATGGAACCTAAACGTAACTCGGAGTGAGAAGCAGGCCTGTAAGGAAGGCTGCTGTGGACTCACCTCTTGTTTGAGGAGATTAGCACTGCTGTACCCTGTGTGCCTGGATGCCTAGTTCCCAGGCTACTAACACCAAGAATCAATGCTCTAGAGTTACTGCGCTTTAGTTAACATTGCCGTTCCTGAAGCCAGGGGAATTTGACAGTGCTCGTGTATGAGAGCCCGGGGAAAGGGTCCCATACGTGAAATGGAGTGAGAAACAGGCCGGAGCGCAAGGCAGCTCTCAACTCACCTCTTGTTGATGAGGCTGGTACCCTTGCCCCGGGTGTGCCTGCAGGCCTAAAGCCAACCACCTAACTCAAAGGAACAACTCTGTAGAGAATTCCTGCTTCGGCTAAAGTAGCCATGCCGGAGGGTGGACGCATTTTGCTGTGTGCATGCGTGAGCGCACTACAAGTGAGTCCAGAACCATTTTCCGTGTGGGACTCAGGCCCCGGCAGAAGGCACAACACGACTCCCCACTTGTTTCCTGGGGCTAGCACTGCGGCCCCACTTTTGCAGGGAAGTCTAATAGCAAGCGTTCTTTTTTTTTTTTTTATGAAATTTTTTTATTGTTATGTTAATCCCCATACATTACATCAGTAGTTTTAGATATAGTGTTCCATGATTCATTGTTTGTGCATAACACCCAGTGCTCCATGCAGAACGTGCCCTCCTCAATACCCATCACCAGGCTAACCCATCCTCCCACCCCCCTCCCCTCTAGAACCCTCAGTTTGTTTTTCAGAGTCCATCGTCTCTCATGGTTCTTCTCCCCCTCCGATTTCTCCCCCTTCATTCTTCCCCTCCTGCTACATTCTTCTTCTTTTCTTTCTTAACATATATTGCATTATTTGTTTCAGAGGTACAGATCTCAGATTCAACAGTCTTGCACATTTCACAGCGCTTACCAGAACACATACCCTCCCCAGTGTTCATCACCCAGTCACCCCATCCCTCCCGCCCCACCCCCCACTCCAGCAACCCTCAGCTTCTTTCCTGAGATTAAGAATTCCTCATATCAGTGAGGTCATATGATACATGTCTTTCTCTGTTTGACTTATTTCGCTCAGCATAATACCCTCCAGTTCCATCCACGTCGTTGCAGATGGCAAGATCTCATTCCTTTTGATGGCTGCATAATATCCATTGTGTATATATATATATATATATATATATATATATATATATATATACCACATCTTCTTTATCCATTCATCTGTTGATGGACATCTTGGCTCTTTCCACAGTTTGGCTATTGTGGACATTAATAGCAAGCGTTCTAACTCGGAGAAACAACACTGAAGAGAAACCGTGCTTTAGCTACCGACGACCTCTGTGTGGGAGGAAGCAGTTTAGGGTGTACTGTGGGTGAGAGCCTGGGGACGGGTTCCGTTTCGTAAAATCGAGGGAGAGACAGGCCAGAGAGAAGGCAGCTCTCAACTCACACCATGGTTATGGGGCTAGTACCGTTGCCCCGGGTGTGTGTGCAGGCTTAATGAAAACCGCCTAACTCGAAGGAAAAACTCGGTGGAGAATCCATGCTTCAGCTAAGACAGCCGCTCCTGAGGGTGGAAGCATTTTGTTGTGTGCGTGCATGAGAGCCCTGCAAGGGAGTCCAAAGCTTTTTGCGAGTGAGACTCAGGCCCCAGCAGAAGGCAGAACACGACTCCCCCTGTGTTTCATCAAGCTAGCACTGCGGCCCCACTTTTGCATGGAGGTCTCATCACTAGCGTTCTAACTCAAAGAAACAACAGTGTAGAGAAATCGTGCTTTAGTTACTGTCGACCTCCAGGCGGAGGAAGCGGTATACAGGGTACCGTGGGTGAGAGCCTGGGGAACGGTTTCCATACGTGAAACCGAGGGAGAAACCGTTCCGGGCAGAAGGCACCTCTGGACTCAGATCTTGCTACCTGAAGCTAACACTACTGCTCCATGTGTGCTTGGAATGCTCCGTGCTCAACACTGCCTTGGAAGGAACAAGCCTGTAAAGAATCCCAGCTGCAGCTCATTCGCCTACCAGGCTACTGAGGCCACGAAGCAATGGTGTATAGTTCCTGCCCTTTATGTAACATTGCCGTTCCTGAAGACGGAGGAATTTTACAGTGCTCCTGTAGGAGAGACCGGGAAAGGGTCCCATACGTGAAATGGAGTGAGAAACAGGCCGGTGTGGAAGGGAGCTCTCAACTCACCTCTTGTTTCTGATGCTAGTACCCTTGCCCCGGGGGTGCCTGCAGGCCTAAAGCCAACCACCTAACTCAAGGGAACAAGTCTTTAGAGAATTCCTGCTTCGGCTAAAAGAGCCATGCCTGAGGGTGGACGCATTTTGCTGTGTGCAAGGGTGAGCGCCCTGCAGCTGAGTCCCAAACCATTTTCTGTGTGAGACTCAGGCCCCGGAAGAAAGCAGAACACGACTCCGCACTTGTTTCATGAAGCTAGCACTGCGGCCCCACTTTTGCATGGAAGTCTAATCGCTAGCATTCTAAGTCGGAGAAACAACACTAGAGAAACCGTGCTTTAGGTACCGTCGACCTGTGTGTGGGAGGAAGCAGTTTAGGGTGTACTGTGGGTGAGAGCCTGAGGACGGGTTCCATTTCGGAAAATCGGGGGAGGGACAGGCCGGTACACAAGGCAGCTCTCCGCTCACACCATGGTTATGGGGCTAGTACCGTTGCCCCGGGTGTGCGTGCAGGCTTAAAGACAACCACCTAAGTCGAAGGAAAAACTTGGTAGAGAATCCATGCTTCAGCTAAAACAGCCACTCCAGAGGGTGGAAGCATTTTGTTGTGTGCGTGCGTGAGAGCCCTGCAAGGGAGTCCAAAGCTTTTTGCGAGTGAGACTCAGGCCCCAGCAGAAGGCAGAACACGACTCGCCATGTGTGTCATCAAGCTAGCACTGCGGCCCCGCTTTTGCCTGGAAGTCTAATCGCTAGCGTTCAAACTCGAAGAAACAACAGTGTAGAGAAAGCGTGCTTTAGCTACCGTCGACCTCTCTGTGTGAGAAAGCAGTTTACGCTGCACTGTGGGTGAGAGCCTGGGGACAGGTTCCATAGGTAAAATCGAGGGAGAGACAGGCCAGTGCAGAAGGCAGCTGTCAACTCACCTCTTGTTTACGAGGCTAGTGCAGTTGCCCCGGGTGTGCCTGCAGGCCTAAAGCCAAGCACCTAAGTCGAAGGAGCAACTTCGTAGAGAATTCCTGCTTCAGCGAACATAGGCATTCCTGAGGCTGGAAGCATTTTGCTGTGTGCCTGCGTGAGAGAAGTGCAATGGGGTCCCAAACCATTTTCCGTGTGAGACTCAGGCCCCGGGAGAAGGGAGGACACGCCTCCCCACTTGTTCCATGAAGTTAGCACTGCGGCCCCACTTTTGCATGGAAGTCTAATCGCTAGCGTTGTAACTCGGAGAAACAACACTGTAGAGAAACCGTGCTTTAGCTAGCGTCGACCTCTGTGGGAGGAAGCAGTATAGAGTGTACTGTGGGTGAGAGCCTGGGGACGGGTTCCATTTCGTAAAATCGGGGGAGAGACAGGCCGGTACACAAGGCAGCCCTCCACTCATACCGTGGCTATGGGGCCAGTACCGTTACCCCGGGTGTGCGTGCAGGCTTAAAGACAACCACCTAAGTCGAAGGAAAAACTTGGTAGAGAATCCATGCTTCAGCTAAAACAGCCACTCCAGAGGGTGGGGAAGCATTTTGTTGTGTGCGTGCGTGAGAGCCCTGCGAGGGAGTCCAAAGCTTTTTGCGAGTGAGACTCAGGCCCCAGCAGAAGGCAGAACACGACTCGCCATGTGCTTCATCAAGCTAGCACGGCGGCCCCACTTTCGCATGGAAGTCTAATCGCTAGCGTTCTAACTCGAAGAAACAACACGGTAGAGAAACCGTGCTTTAGCTGCCATCCACGTCTCTGAGGGAGGAAGCAGTTTCCAGGCTACCGTGGGTGAGAGCCTGGGGAACGGGTTCCTTACGTGAGACCGAGGGAGAAGAAGTCCGGGCCAGAAGGCACCTCTCGACTCAGCTCTTGTTACCTGAAGCTAACACTACCGCTCCATGTGTGCATAGGAATGCCAAGTGCTCCACACTGATTTGGCAGAAAGAAGCCGGTCAAGAAGCCCAGCTTCAGCTCATTCGCCTCTCCACAGGGTGGCAGCATTTTCAACTCTGCTTGAGTGCAAACCTGGGGAATGAGTCCCAGCAGAATTCCGAGGCAGAAATAAGCATGGGCAGGAGGCAGCTATCGACTCAACTCTTGTTTCGGGAAACTAGATCGGCTCTCCCGTGTGTGCGTGGAGTCCTAAGTGCCATCCACCCAACGCAAGGGAACAAAAGTGCAGAGGACCCGTGCCTCAGCAAAGATCGCCCTTCCTGAGCGTGCACTTCATCTATTGTGTGTTTTTGAGAAAGCATGAGAAATGGAACCTAAACGTAACTCGGAGTGAGAAGCAGGCCTGTAAGGAAGGCTGCTGTGGACTCACCTCTTGTTTGAGGAGATTAGCACTGCTGTACCCTGTGTGCCTGGATGCCTAGTTCCCAGGCTACTAACACCAAGAATCAATGCTCTAGAGTTACTGCGCTTTAGTTAACATTGCCGTTCCTGAAGCCAGGGGAATTTGACAGTGCTCGTGTATGAGAGCCCGGGGAAAGGGTCCCATACGTGAAATGGAGTGAGAAACAGGCCGGAGCGCAAGGCAGCTCTCAACTCACCTCTTGTTGATGAGGCTGGTACCCTTGCCCCGGGTGTGCCTGCAGGCCTAAAGCCAACCACCTAACTCAAAGGAACAACTCTGTAGAGAATTCCTGCTTCGGCTAAAGTAGCCATGCCGGAGGGTGGACGCATTTTGCTGTGTGCATGCGTGAGCGCACTACAAGTGAGTCCAGAACCATTTTCCGTGTGGGACTCAGGCCCCGGCAGAAGGCACAACACGACTCCCCACTTGTTTCCTGGGGCTAGCACTGCGGCCCCACTTTTGCAGGGAAGTCTAATAGCAAGCGTTCTTTTTTTTTTTTTTATGAAATTTTTTTATTGTTATGTTAATCCCCATACATTACATCAGTAGTTTTAGATATAGTGTTCCATGATTCATTGTTTGTGCATAACACCCAGTGCTCCATGCAGAACGTGCCCTCCTCAATACCCATCACCAGGCTAACCCATCCTCCCACCCCCCTCCCCTCTAGAACCCTCAGTTTGTTTTTCAGAGTCCATCGTCTCTCATGGTTCTTCTCCCCCTCCGATTTCTCCCCCTTCATTCTTCCCCTCCTGCTACATTCTTCTTCTTTTCTTTCTTAACATATATTGCATTATTTGTTTCAGAGGTACAGATCTCAGATTCAACAGTCTTGCACATTTCACAGCGCTTACCAGAACACATACCCTCCCCAGTGTTCATCACCCAGTCACCCCATCCCTCCCGCCCCACCCCCCACTCCAGCAACCCTCAGCTTCTTTCCTGAGATTAAGAATTCCTCATATCAGTGAGGTCATATGATACATGTCTTTCTCTGTTTGACTTATTTCGCTCAGCATAATACCCTCCAGTTCCATCCACGTCGTTGCAGATGGCAAGATCTCATTCCTTTTGATGGCTGCATAATATCCATTGTGTATATATATATATATATATATATATATATATATATATATATACCACATCTTCTTTATCCATTCATCTGTTGATGGACATCTTGGCTCTTTCCACAGTTTGGCTATTGTGGACATTAATAGCAAGCGTTCTAACTCGGAGAAACAACACTGAAGAGAAACCGTGCTTTAGCTACCGACGACCTCTGTGTGGGAGGAAGCAGTTTAGGGTGTACTGTGGGTGAGAGCCTGGGGACGGGTTCCGTTTCGTAAAATCGAGGGAGAGACAGGCCAGAGAGAAGGCAGCTCTCAACTCACACCATGGTTATGGGGCTAGTACCGTTGCCCCGGGTGTGTGTGCAGGCTTAATGAAAACCGCCTAACTCGAAGGAAAAACTCGGTGGAGAATCCATGCTTCAGCTAAGACAGCCGCTCCTGAGGGTGGAAGCATTTTGTTGTGTGCGTGCATGAGAGCCCTGCAAGGGAGTCCAAAGCTTTTTGCGAGTGAGACTCAGGCCCCAGCAGAAGGCAGAACACGACTCCCCCTGTGTTTCATCAAGCTAGCACTGCGGCCCCACTTTTGCATGGAGGTCTCATCACTAGCGTTCTAACTCAAAGAAACAACAGTGTAGAGAAATCGTGCTTTAGTTACTGTCGACCTCCAGGCGGAGGAAGCGGTATACAGGGTACCGTGGGTGAGAGCCTGGGGAACGGTTTCCATACGTGAAACCGAGGGAGAAACCGTTCCGGGCAGAAGGCACCTCTGGACTCAGATCTTGCTACCTGAAGCTAACACTACTGCTCCATGTGTGCTTGGAATGCTCCGTGCTCAACACTGCCTTGGAAGGAACAAGCCTGTAAAGAATCCCAGCTGCAGCTCATTCGCCTACCAGGCTACTGAGGCCACGAAGCAATGGTGTATAGTTCCTGCCCTTTATGTAACATTGCCGTTCCTGAAGACGGAGGAATTTTACAGTGCTCCTGTAGGAGAGACCGGGAAAGGGTCCCATACGTGAAATGGAGTGAGAAACAGGCCGGTGTGGAAGGGAGCTCTCAACTCACCTCTTGTTTCTGATGCTAGTACCCTTGCCCCGGGGGTGCCTGCAGGCCTAAAGCCAACCACCTAACTCAAGGGAACAAGTCTTTAGAGAATTCCTGCTTCGGCTAAAAGAGCCATGCCTGAGGGTGGACGCATTTTGCTGTGTGCAAGGGTGAGCGCCCTGCAGCTGAGTCCCAAACCATTTTCTGTGTGAGACTCAGGCCCCGGAAGAAAGCAGAACACGACTCCGCACTTGTTTCATGAAGCTAGCACTGCGGCCCCACTTTTGCATGGAAGTCTAATCGCTAGCATTCTAAGTCGGAGAAACAACACTAGAGAAACCGTGCTTTAGGTACCGTCGACCTGTGTGTGGGAGGAAGCAGTTTAGGGTGTACTGTGGGTGAGAGCCTGAGGACGGGTTCCATTTCGGAAAATCGGGGGAGGGACAGGCCGGTACACAAGGCAGCTCTCCGCTCACACCATGGTTATGGGGCTAGTACCGTTGCCCCGGGTGTGCGTGCAGGCTTAAAGACAACCACCTAAGTCGAAGGAAAAACTTGGTAGAGAATCCATGCTTCAGCTAAAACAGCCACTCCAGAGGGTGGAAGCATTTTGTTGTGTGCGTGCGTGAGAGCCCTGCAAGGGAGTCCAAAGCTTTTTGCGAGTGAGACTCAGGCCCCAGCAGAAGGCAGAACACGACTCGCCATGTGTGTCATCAAGCTAGCACTGCGGCCCCGCTTTTGCCTGGAAGTCTAATCGCTAGCGTTCAAACTCGAAGAAACAACAGTGTAGAGAAAGCGTGCTTTAGCTACCGTCGACCTCTCTGTGTGAGAAAGCAGTTTACGCTGCACTGTGGGTGAGAGCCTGGGGACAGGTTCCATAGGTAAAATCGAGGGAGAGACAGGCCAGTGCAGAAGGCAGCTGTCAACTCACCTCTTGTTTACGAGGCTAGTGCAGTTGCCCCGGGTGTGCCTGCAGGCCTAAAGCCAAGCACCTAAGTCGAAGGAGCAACTTCGTAGAGAATTCCTGCTTCAGCGAACATAGGCATTCCTGAGGCTGGAAGCATTTTGCTGTGTGCCTGCGTGAGAGAAGTGCAATGGGGTCCCAAACCATTTTCCGTGTGAGACTCAGGCCCCGGGAGAAGGGAGGACACGCCTCCCCACTTGTTCCATGAAGTTAGCACTGCGGCCCCACTTTTGCATGGAAGTCTAATCGCTAGCGTTGTAACTCGGAGAAACAACACTGTAGAGAAACCGTGCTTTAGCTAGCGTCGACCTCTGTGGGAGGAAGCAGTATAGAGTGTACTGTGGGTGAGAGCCTGGGGACGGGTTCCATTTCGTAAAATCGGGGGAGAGACAGGCCGGTACACAAGGCAGCCCTCCACTCATACCGTGGCTATGGGGCCAGTACCGTTACCCCGGGTGTGCGTGCAGGCTTAAAGACAACCACCTAAGTCGAAGGAAAAACTTGGTAGAGAATCCATGCTTCAGCTAAAACAGCCACTCCAGAGGGTGGGGAAGCATTTTGTTGTGTGCGTGCGTGAGAGCCCTGCGAGGGAGTCCAAAGCTTTTTGCGAGTGAGACTCAGGCCCCAGCAGAAGGCAGAACACGACTCGCCATGTGCTTCATCAAGCTAGCACGGCGGCCCCACTTTCGCATGGAAGTCTAATCGCTAGCGTTCTAACTCGAAGAAACAACACGGTAGAGAAACCGTGCTTTAGCTGCCATCCACGTCTCTGAGGGAGGAAGCAGTTTCCAGGCTACCGTGGGTGAGAGCCTGGGGAACGGGTTCCTTACGTGAGACCGAGGGAGAAGAAGTCCGGGCCAGAAGGCACCTCTCGACTCAGCTCTTGTTACCTGAAGCTAACACTACCGCTCCATGTGTGCATAGGAATGCCAAGTGCTCCACACTGATTTGGCAGAAAGAAGCCGGTCAAGAAGCCCAGCTTCAGCTCATTCGCCTCTCCACAGGGTGGCAGCATTTTCAACTCTGCTTGAGTGCAAACCTGGGGAATGAGTCCCAGCAGAATTCCGAGGCAGAAATAAGCATGGGCAGGAGGCAGCTATCGACTCAACTCTTGTTTCGGGAAACTAGATCGGCTCTCCCGTGTGTGCGTGGAGTCCTAAGTGCCATCCACCCAACGCAAGGGAACAAAAGTGCAGAGGACCCGTGCCTCAGCAAAGATCGCCCTTCCTGAGCGTGCACTTCATCTATTGTGTGTTTTTGAGAAAGCATGAGAAATGGAACCTAAACGTAACTCGGAGTGAGAAGCAGGCCTGTAAGGAAGGCTGCTGTGGACTCACCTCTTGTTTGAGGAGATTAGCACTGCTGTACCCTGTGTGCCTGGATGCCTAGTTCCCAGGCTACTAACACCAAGAATCAATGCTCTAGAGTTACTGCGCTTTAGTTAACATTGCCGTTCCTGAAGCCAGGGGAATTTGACAGTGCTCGTGTATGAGAGCCCGGGGAAAGGGTCCCATACGTGAAATGGAGTGAGAAACAGGCCGGAGCGCAAGGCAGCTCTCAACTCACCTCTTGTTGATGAGGCTGGTACCCTTGCCCCGGGTGTGCCTGCAGGCCTAAAGCCAACCACCTAACTCAAAGGAACAACTCTGTAGAGAATTCCTGCTTCGGCTAAAGTAGCCATGCCGGAGGGTGGACGCATTTTGCTGTGTGCATGCGTGAGCGCACTACAAGTGAGTCCAGAACCATTTTCCGTGTGGGACTCAGGCCCCGGCAGAAGGCACAACACGACTCCCCACTTGTTTCCTGGGGCTAGCACTGCGGCCCCACTTTTGCAGGGAAGTCTAATAGCAAGCGTTCTTTTTTTTTTTTTTATGAAATTTTTTTATTGTTATGTTAATCCCCATACATTACATCAGTAGTTTTAGATATAGTGTTCCATGATTCATTGTTTGTGCATAACACCCAGTGCTCCATGCAGAACGTGCCCTCCTCAATACCCATCACCAGGCTAACCCATCCTCCCACCCCCCTCCCCTCTAGAACCCTCAGTTTGTTTTTCAGAGTCCATCGTCTCTCATGGTTCTTCTCCCCCTCCGATTTCTCCCCCTTCATTCTTCCCCTCCTGCTACATTCTTCTTCTTTTCTTTCTTAACATATATTGCATTATTTGTTTCAGAGGTACAGATCTCAGATTCAACAGTCTTGCACATTTCACAGCGCTTACCAGAACACATACCCTCCCCAGTGTTCATCACCCAGTCACCCCATCCCTCCCGCCCCACCCCCCACTCCAGCAACCCTCAGCTTCTTTCCTGAGATTAAGAATTCCTCATATCAGTGAGGTCATATGATACATGTCTTTCTCTGTTTGACTTATTTCGCTCAGCATAATACCCTCCAGTTCCATCCACGTCGTTGCAGATGGCAAGATCTCATTCCTTTTGATGGCTGCATAATATCCATTGTGTATATATATATATATATATATATATATATATATATACCACATCTTCTTTATCCATTCATCTGTTGATGGACATCTTGGCTCTTTCCACAGTTTGGCTATTGTGGACATTAATAGCAAGCGTTCTAACTCGGAGAAACAACACTGAAGAGAAACCGTGCTTTAGCTACCGACGACCTCTGTGTGGGTGTGGGAGGAAGCAGTTTAGGGTGTACTGTGGGTGAGAGCCTGGGGACGGGTTCCGTTTCGTAAAATCGAGGGAGAGACAGGCCAGAGAGAAGGCAGCTCTCAACTCACACCATGGTTATGGGGCTAGTACCGTTGCCCCGGGTGTGTGTGCAGGCTTAATGAAAACCGCCTAACTCGAAGGAAAAACTCGGTGGAGAATCCATGCTTCAGCTAAGACAGCCGCTCCTGAGGGTGGAAGCATTTTGTTGTGTGCGTGCATGAGAGCCCTGCAAGGGAGTCCAAAGCTTTTTGCGAGTGAGACTCAGGCCCCAGCAGAAGGCAGAACACGACTCCCCCTGTGTTTCATCAAGCTAGCACTGCGGCCCCACTTTTGCATGGAGGTCTCATCACTAGCGTTCTAACTCAAAGAAACAACAGTGTAGAGAAATCGTGCTTTAGTTACTGTCGACCTCCAGGCGGAGGAAGCGGTATACAGGGTACCGTGGGTGAGAGCCTGGGGAACGGTTTCCATACGTGAAACCGAGGGAGAAACCGTTCCGGGCAGAAGGCACCTCTGGACTCAGATCTTGCTACCTGAAGCTAACACTACTGCTCCATGTGTGCTTGGAATGCTCCGTGCTCAACACTGCCTTGGAAGGAACAAGCCTGTAAAGAATCCCAGCTGCAGCTCATTCGCCTACCAGGCTACTGAGGCCACGAAGCAATGGTGTATAGTTCCTGCCCTTTATGTAACATTGCCGTTCCTGAAGACGGAGGAATTTTACAGTGCTCCTGTAGGAGAGACCGGGAAAGGGTCCCATACGTGAAATGGAGTGAGAAACAGGCCGGTGTGGAAGGGAGCTCTCAACTCACCTCTTGTTTCTGATGCTAGTACCCTTGCCCCGGGGGTGCCTGCAGGCCTAAAGCCAACCACCTAACTCAAGGGAACAAGTCTTTAGAGAATTCCTGCTTCGGCTAAAAGAGCCATGCCTGAGGGTGGACGCATTTTGCTGTGTGCAAGGGTGAGCGCCCTGCAGCTGAGTCCCAAACCATTTTCTGTGTGAGACTCAGGCCCCGGAAGAAAGCAGAACACGACTCCGCACTTGTTTCATGAAGCTAGCACTGCGGCCCCACTTTTGCATGGAAGTCTAATCGCTAGCATTCTAAGTCGGAGAAACAACACTAGAGAAACCGTGCTTTAGGTACCGTCGACCTGTGTGTGGGAGGAAGCAGTTTAGGGTGTACTGTGGGTGAGAGCCTGAGGACGGGTTCCATTTCGGAAAATCGGGGGAGGGACAGGCCGGTACACAAGGCAGCTCTCCGCTCACACCATGGTTATGGGGCTAGTACCGTTGCCCCGGGTGTGCGTGCAGGCTTAAAGACAACCACCTAAGTCGAAGGAAAAACTTGGTAGAGAATCCATGCTTCAGCTAAAACAGCCACTCCAGAGGGTGGAAGCATTTTGTTGTGTGCGTGCGTGAGAGCCCTGCAAGGGAGTCCAAAGCTTTTTGCGAGTGAGACTCAGGCCCCAGCAGAAGGCAGAACACGACTCGCCATGTGTGTCATCAAGCTAGCACTGCGGCCCCGCTTTTGCCTGGAAGTCTAATCGCTAGCGTTCAAACTCGAAGAAACAACAGTGTAGAGAAAGCGTGCTTTAGCTACCGTCGACCTCTCTGTGTGAGAAAGCAGTTTACGCTGCACTGTGGGTGAGAGCCTGGGGACAGGTTCCATAGGTAAAATCGAGGGAGAGACAGGCCAGTGCAGAAGGCAGCTGTCAACTCACCTCTTGTTTACGAGGCTAGTGCAGTTGCCCCGGGTGTGCCTGCAGGCCTAAAGCCAAGCACCTAAGTCGAAGGAGCAACTTCGTAGAGAATTCCTGCTTCAGCGAACATAGGCATTCCTGAGGCTGGAAGCATTTTGCTGTGTGCCTGCGTGAGAGAAGTGCAATGGGGTCCCAAACCATTTTCCGTGTGAGACTCAGGCCCCGGGAGAAGGGAGGACACGCCTCCCCACTTGTTCCATGAAGTTAGCACTGCGGCCCCACTTTTGCATGGAAGTCTAATCGCTAGCGTTGTAACTCGGAGAAACAACACTGTAGAGAAACCGTGCTTTAGCTAGCGTCGACCTCTGTGGGAGGAAGCAGTATAGAGTGTACTGTGGGTGAGAGCCTGGGGACGGGTTCCATTTCGTAAAATCGGGGGAGAGACAGGCCGGTACACAAGGCAGCCCTCCACTCATACCGTGGCTATGGGGCCAGTACCGTTACCCCGGGTGTGCGTGCAGGCTTAAAGACAACCACCTAAGTCGAAGGAAAAACTTGGTAGAGAATCCATGCTTCAGCTAAAACAGCCACTCCAGAGGGTGGGGAAGCATTTTGTTGTGTGCGTGCGTGAGAGCCCTGCGAGGGAGTCCAAAGCTTTTTGCGAGTGAGACTCAGGCCCCAGCAGAAGGCAGAACACGACTCGCCATGTGCTTCATCAAGCTAGCACGGCGGCCCCACTTTCGCATGGAAGTCTAATCGCTAGCGTTCTAACTCGAAGAAACAACACGGTAGAGAAACCGTGCTTTAGCTGCCATCCACGTCTCTGAGGGAGGAAGCAGTTTCCAGGCTACCGTGGGTGAGAGCCTGGGGAACGGGTTCCTTACGTGAGACCGAGGGAGAAGAAGTCCGGGCCAGAAGGCACCTCTCGACTCAGCTCTTGTTACCTGAAGCTAACACTACCGCTCCATGTGTGCATAGGAATGCCAAGTGCTCCACACTGATTTGGCAGAAAGAAGCCGGTCAAGAAGCCCAGCTTCAGCTCATTCGCCTCTCCACAGGGTGGCAGCATTTTCAACTCTGCTTGAGTGCAAACCTGGGGAATGAGTCCCAGCAGAATTCCGAGGCAGAAATAAGCATGGGCAGGAGGCAGCTATCGACTCAACTCTTGTTTCGGGAAACTAGATCGGCTCTCCCGTGTGTGCGTGGAGTCCTAAGTGCCATCCACCCAACGCAAGGGAACAAAAGTGCAGAGGACCCGTGCCTCAGCAAAGATCGCCCTTCCTGAGCGTGCACTTCATCTATTGTGTGTTTTTGAGAAAGCATGAGAAATGGAACCTAAACGTAACTCGGAGTGAGAAGCAGGCCTGTAAGGAAGGCTGCTGTGGACTCACCTCTTGTTTGAGGAGATTAGCACTGCTGTACCCTGTGTGCCTGGATGCCTAGTTCCCAGGCTACTAACACCAAGAATCAATGCTCTAGAGTTACTGCGCTTTAGTTAACATTGCCGTTCCTGAAGCCAGGGGAATTTGACAGTGCTCGTGTATGAGAGCCCGGGGAAAGGGTCCCATACGTGAAATGGAGTGAGAAACAGGCCGGAGCGCAAGGCAGCTCTCAACTCACCTCTTGTTGATGAGGCTGGTACCCTTGCCCCGGGTGTGCCTGCAGGCCTAAAGCCAACCACCTAACTCAAAGGAACAACTCTGTAGAGAATTCCTGCTTCGGCTAAAGTAGCCATGCCGGAGGGTGGACGCATTTTGCTGTGTGCATGCGTGAGCGCACTACAAGTGAGTCCAGAACCATTTTCCGTGTGGGACTCAGGCCCCGGCAGAAGGCACAACACGACTCCCCACTTGTTTCCTGGGGCTAGCACTGCGGCCCCACTTTTGCAGGGAAGTCTAATAGCAAGCGTTCTTTTTTTTTTTTTTATGAAATTTTTTTATTGTTATGTTAATCCCCATACATTACATCAGTAGTTTTAGATATAGTGTTCCATGATTCATTGTTTGTGCATAACACCCAGTGCTCCATGCAGAACGTGCCCTCCTCAATACCCATCACCAGGCTAACCCATCCTCCCACCCCCCTCCCCTCTAGAACCCTCAGTTTGTTTTTCAGAGTCCATCGTCTCTCATGGTTCTTCTCCCCCTCCGATTTCTCCCCCTTCATTCTTCCCCTCCTGCTACATTCTTCTTCTTTTCTTTCTTAACATATATTGCATTATTTGTTTCAGAGGTACAGATCTCAGATTCAACAGTCTTGCACATTTCACAGCGCTTACCAGAACACATACCCTCCCCAGTGTTCATCACCCAGTCACCCCATCCCTCCCGCCCCACCCCCCACTCCAGCAACCCTCAGCTTCTTTCCTGAGATTAAGAATTCCTCATATCAGTGAGGTCATATGATACATGTCTTTCTCTGTTTGACTTATTTCGCTCAGCATAATACCCTCCAGTTCCATCCACGTCGTTGCAGATGGCAAGATCTCATTCCTTTTGATGGCTGCATAATATCCATTGTATATATATATATATATATATATATATATATATATATACCACATCTTCTTTATCCATTCATCTGTTGATGGACATCTTGGCTCTTTCCACAGTTTGGCTATTGTGGACATTAATAGCAAGCGTTCTAACTCGGAGAAACAACACTGAAGAGAAACCGTGCTTTAGCTACCGACGACCTCTGTGTGGGAGGAAGCAGTTTAGGGTGTACTGTGGGTGAGAGCCTGGGGACGGGTTCCGTTTCGTAAAATCGAGGGAGAGACAGGCCAGAGAGAAGGCAGCTCTCAACTCACACCATGGTTATGGGGCTAGTACCGTTGCCCCGGGTGTGTGTGCAGGCTTAATGAAAACCGCCTAACTCGAAGGAAAAACTCGGTGGAGAATCCATGCTTCAGCTAAGACAGCCGCTCCTGAGGGTGGAAGCATTTTGTTGTGTGCGTGCATGAGAGCCCTGCAAGGGAGTCCAAAGCTTTTTGCGAGTGAGACTCAGGCCCCAGCAGAAGGCAGAACACGACTCCCCCTGTGTTTCATCAAGCTAGCACTGCGGCCCCACTTTTGCATGGAGGTCTCATCACTAGCGTTCTAACTCAAAGAAACAACAGTGTAGAGAAATCGTGCTTTAGTTACTGTCGACCTCCAGGCGGAGGAAGCGGTATACAGGGTACCGTGGGTGAGAGCCTGGGGAACGGTTTCCATACGTGAAACCGAGGGAGAAACCGTTCCGGGCAGAAGGCACCTCTGGACTCAGATCTTGCTACCTGAAGCTAACACTACTGCTCCATGTGTGCTTGGAATGCTCCGTGCTCAACACTGCCTTGGAAGGAACAAGCCTGTAAAGAATCCCAGCTGCAGCTCATTCGCCTACCAGGCTACTGAGGCCACGAAGCAATGGTGTATAGTTCCTGCCCTTTATGTAACATTGCCGTTCCTGAAGACGGAGGAATTTTACAGTGCTCCTGTAGGAGAGACCGGGAAAGGGTCCCATACGTGAAATGGAGTGAGAAACAGGCCGGTGTGGAAGGGAGCTCTCAACTCACCTCTTGTTTCTGATGCTAGTACCCTTGCCCCGGGGGTGCCTGCAGGCCTAAAGCCAACCACCTAACTCAAGGGAACAAGTCTTTAGAGAATTCCTGCTTCGGCTAAAAGAGCCATGCCTGAGGGTGGACGCATTTTGCTGTGTGCAAGGGTGAGCGCCCTGCAGCTGAGTCCCAAACCATTTTCTGTGTGAGACTCAGGCCCCGGAAGAAAGCAGAACACGACTCCGCACTTGTTTCATGAAGCTAGCACTGCGGCCCCACTTTTGCATGGAAGTCTAATCGCTAGCATTCTAAGTCGGAGAAACAACACTAGAGAAACCGTGCTTTAGGTACCGTCGACCTGTGTGTGGGAGGAAGCAGTTTAGGGTGTACTGTGGGTGAGAGCCTGAGGACGGGTTCCATTTCGGAAAATCGGGGGAGGGACAGGCCGGTACACAAGGCAGCTCTCCGCTCACACCATGGTTATGGGGCTAGTACCGTTGCCCCGGGTGTGCGTGCAGGCTTAAAGACAACCACCTAAGTCGAAGGAAAAACTTGGTAGAGAATCCATGCTTCAGCTAAAACAGCCACTCCAGAGGGTGGAAGCATTTTGTTGTGTGCGTGCGTGAGAGCCCTGCAAGGGAGTCCAAAGCTTTTTGCGAGTGAGACTCAGGCCCCAGCAGAAGGCAGAACACGACTCGCCATGTGTGTCATCAAGCTAGCACTGCGGCCCCGCTTTTGCCTGGAAGTCTAATCGCTAGCGTTCAAACTCGAAGAAACAACAGTGTAGAGAAAGCGTGCTTTAGCTACCGTCGACCTCTCTGTGTGAGAAAGCAGTTTACGCTGCACTGTGGGTGAGAGCCTGGGGACAGGTTCCATAGGTAAAATCGAGGGAGAGACAGGCCAGTGCAGAAGGCAGCTGTCAACTCACCTCTTGTTTACGAGGCTAGTGCAGTTGCCCCGGGTGTGCCTGCAGGCCTAAAGCCAAGCACCTAAGTCGAAGGAGCAACTTCGTAGAGAATTCCTGCTTCAGCGAACATAGGCATTCCTGAGGCTGGAAGCATTTTGCTGTGTGCCTGCGTGAGAGAAGTGCAATGGGGTCCCAAACCATTTTCCGTGTGAGACTCAGGCCCCGGGAGAAGGGAGGACACGCCTCCCCACTTGTTCCATGAAGTTAGCACTGCGGCCCCACTTTTGCATGGAAGTCTAATCGCTAGCGTTGTAACTCGGAGAAACAACACTGTAGAGAAACCGTGCTTTAGCTAGCGTCGACCTCTGTGGGAGGAAGCAGTATAGAGTGTACTGTGGGTGAGAGCCTGGGGACGGGTTCCATTTCGTAAAATCGGGGGAGAGACAGGCCGGTACACAAGGCAGCCCTCCACTCATACCGTGGCTATGGGGCCAGTACCGTTACCCCGGGTGTGCGTGCAGGCTTAAAGACAACCACCTAAGTCGAAGGAAAAACTTGGTAGAGAATCCATGCTTCAGCTAAAACAGCCACTCCAGAGGGTGGGGAAGCATTTTGTTGTGTGCGTGCGTGAGAGCCCTGCGAGGGAGTCCAAAGCTTTTTGCGAGTGAGACTCAGGCCCCAGCAGAAGGCAGAACACGACTCGCCATGTGCTTCATCAAGCTAGCACGGCGGCCCCACTTTCGCATGGAAGTCTAATCGCTAGCGTTCTAACTCGAAGAAACAACACGGTAGAGAAACCGTGCTTTAGCTGCCATCCACGTCTCTGAGGGAGGAAGCAGTTTCCAGGCTACCGTGGGTGAGAGCCTGGGGAACGGGTTCCTTACGTGAGACCGAGGGAGAAGAAGTCCGGGCCAGAAGGCACCTCTCGACTCAGCTCTTGTTACCTGAAGCTAACACTACCGCTCCATGTGTGCATAGGAATGCCAAGTGCTCCACACTGATTTGGCAGAAAGAAGCCGGTCAAGAAGCCCAGCTTCAGCTCATTCGCCTCTCCACAGGGTGGCAGCATTTTCAACTCTGCTTGAGTGCAAACCTGGGGAATGAGTCCCAGCAGAATTCCGAGGCAGAAATAAGCATGGGCAGGAGGCAGCTATCGACTCAACTCTTGTTTCGGGAAACTAGATCGGCTCTCCCGTGTGTGCGTGGAGTCCTAAGTGCCATCCACCCAACGCAAGGGAACAAAAGTGCAGAGGACCCGTGCCTCAGCAAAGATCGCCCTTCCTGAGCGTGCACTTCATCTATTGTGTGTTTTTGAGAAAGCATGAGAAATGGAACCTAAACGTAACTCGGAGTGAGAAGCAGGCCTGTAAGGAAGGCTGCTGTGGACTCACCTCTTGTTTGAGGAGATTAGCACTGCTGTACCCTGTGTGCCTGGATGCCTAGTTCCCAGGCTACTAACACCAAGAATCAATGCTCTAGAGTTACTGCGCTTTAGTTAACATTGCCGTTCCTGAAGCCAGGGGAATTTGACAGTGCTCGTGTATGAGAGCCCGGGGAAAGGGTCCCATACGTGAAATGGAGTGAGAAACAGGCCGGAGCGCAAGGCAGCTCTCAACTCACCTCTTGTTGATGAGGCTGGTACCCTTGCCCCGGGTGTGCCTGCAGGCCTAAAGCCAACCACCTAACTCAAAGGAACAACTCTGTAGAGAATTCCTGCTTCGGCTAAAGTAGCCATGCCGGAGGGTGGACGCATTTTGCTGTGTGCATGCGTGAGCGCACTACAAGTGAGTCCAGAACCATTTTCCGTGTGGGACTCAGGCCCCGGCAGAAGGCACAACACGACTCCCCACTTGTTTCCTGGGGCTAGCACTGCGGCCCCGGCCCCACTTTTGCAGGGAAGTCTAATAGCAAGCGTTCTTTTTTTTTTTTTATGAAATTTTTTTATTGTTATGTTAATCCCCATACATTACATCAGTAGTTTTAGATATAGTGTTCCATGATTCATTGTTTGTGCATAACACCCAGTGCTCCATGCAGAACGTGCCCTCCTCAATACCCATCACCAGGCTAACCCATCCTCCCACCCCCCTCCCCTCTAGAACCCTCAGTTTGTTTTTCAGAGTCCATCGTCTCTCATGGTTCTTCTCCCCCTCCGATTTCTCCCCCTTCATTCTTCCCCTCCTGCTACATTCTTCTTCTTCTTTTTTTCTTTCTTAACATATATTGCATTATATGTTTCAGAGGTACAGATCTGAGATTCAACAGTCTTGCACATTTCACAGCGCTTACCAGAACACATACCCTCCCCAGTGTCCAACACCCAGTCACCCCATCCCTCCCACCCCACCCCCCACTCCAGCAACCCTCAGCTTCTTTCCTGAGATTAAGAATTCCTCATATCAGTGAGGTCATATGATACATGTCTTTCTCTGTTTGACTTATTTCGCTCAGCATAATACCCTCCAGTTCCAACCACGTCGTTGCAAATGGCAAGATCTCATTCCTTTTGATGGCTGCATAATATTCCATTGTGTGTGTGTGTGTGTGTGTGTGTGTGTGTGTGTGTGTGTATATATATGTATGTATATATATATATACCACATCTTCTTTATCCATTCATCTGTTGATGGACATCTTGGCTCTTTCCACAGTTTGGCTATTGTGGACATTAATAGCAAGCGTTCTACACGGAGAAACAACACTGAAGAGAAACCGTGCTTTAGCTACCGACGACCTCTGTGTGCGAGGAAGCAGTTTAGGGTGTACTGTGGGTGAGAGCCTGGGGACGGGTTCCGTTTCGTAAAATCGAGGGAGAGACAGGCCAGAGAGAAGGCAGCTCTCAACTCACACCATGGTTATGGGGCTAGTACCGTTGCCCCGGGTGTGTGTGCAGGCTTAATGAAAACCGCCTAACTCGAAGGAAAAACTCTGTGGAGAATCCATGCTTCAGCTAAGACAGCCGCTCCTGAGGGTGGAAGCATTTTGTTGTGTGCGTGCGTGAGAGCCCTGCAAGGGAGTCCAAAGCTTTTTGCGAGTGAGACTCAGGCCCCAGCAGAAGGCAGCACACGACTCCCCCTGTGTTTCATCAAGCTAGCACTGCGGCCCCACTTTTGCATGGAGGTCTCATCACTAGCGTTCTAACTCAAAGAAACAACAGTGTAGAGAAATCGTGCTTTAGTTACTGTCGACCTCCAGGCGGAGGAAGCGGTATACAGGGTACCGTGGGTGAGAGCCTGGGGAACGGTTTCCATACGTGAAACCGAGGGAGAAACCGTTCCGGGCAGAAGGCACCTCTGGACTCAGATCTTGCTACCTGAAGCTAACACTACTGCTCCATGTGTGCTTGGAATGCTCCGTGCTCAACACTGCCTTGGAAGGAACAAGCCTGTAAAGAATCCCAGCTGCAGCTCATTCGCCTACCAGGCTACTGAGGCCACGAAGCAATGGTGTATAGTTCCTGCCCTTTATGTAACATTGCCGTTCCTGAAGACGGAGGAATTTTACAGTGCTCCTGTAGGAGAGACCGGGAAAGGGTCCCATACGTGAAATGGAGTGAGAAACAGGCCGGTGTGGAAGGGAGCTCTCAACTCACCTCTTGTTTCTGATGCTAGTACCCTTGCCCCGGGGGTGCCTGCAGGCCTAAAGCCAACCACCTAACTCAAGGGAACAAGTCTTTAGAGAATTCCTGCTTCGGCTAAAAGAGCCATGCCTGAGGGTGGACGCATTTTGCTGTGTGCAAGGGTGAGCGCCCTGCAGCTGAGTCCCAAACCATTTTCTGTGTGAGACTCAGGCCCCGGAAGAAAGCAGAACACGACTCCCCACTTGTTTCATGAAGCTAGCACTGCGGCCCCACTTTTGCATGGAAGTCTAATCGCTAGCATTCTAAGTCGGAGAAACAACACTAGAGAAACCGTGCTTTAGGTACCGTCGACCTGTGTGTGGGAGGAAGCAGTTTAGGGTGTACTGTGGGTGAGAGCCTGAGGACGGGTTCCATTTCGGAAAATCGGGGGAGGGACAGGCCGGTACACAAGGCAGCTCTCCGCTCACACCATGGTTATGGGGCTAGTACCGTTGCCCCGGGTGTGCGTGCAGGCTTAAAGACAACCACCTAAGTCGAAGGAAAAACTTGGTAGAGAATCCATGCTTCAGCTAAAACAGCCACTCCAGAGGGTGGAAGCATTTTGTTGTGTGCGTGCGTGAGAGCCCTGCAAGGGAGTCCAAAGCTTTTTGCGAGTGAGACTCAGGCCCCAGCAGAAGGCAGAACACGACTCGCCATGTGTGTCATCAAGCTAGCACTGCGGCCCCGCTTTTGCCTGGAAGTCTAATCGCTAGCGTTCAAACTCGAAGAAACAACAGTGTAGAGAAAGCGTGCTTTAGCTACCGTCGACCTCTCTGTGTGAGAAAGCAGTTTACGCTGCACTGTGGGTGAGAGCCTGGGGACAGGTTCCATAGGTAAAATCGAGGGAGAGACAGGCCAGTGCAGAAGGCAGCTGTCAACTCACCTCTTGTTTACGAGGCTAGTGCAGTTGCCCCGGGTGTGCCTGCAGGCCTAAAGCCAAGCACCTAAGTCGAAGGAGCAACTTCGTAGAGAATTCCTGCTTCAGCGAACATAGGCATTCCTGAGGCTGGAAGCATTTTGCTGTGTGCCTGCGTGAGAGAAGTGCAATGGGGTCCCAAACCATTTTCCGTGTGAGACTCAGGCCCCGGGAGAAGGGAGGACACGCCTCCCCACTTGTTCCATGAAGTTAGCACTGCGGCCCCACTTTTGCATGGAAGTCTAATCGCTAGCGTTGTAACTCGGAGAAACAACACTGTAGAGAAACCGTGCTTTAGCTAGCGTCGACCTCTGTGGGAGGAAGCAGTATAGAGTGTACTGTGGGTGAGAGCCTGGGGACGGGTTCCATTTCGTAAAATCGGGGGAGAGACAGGCCGGTACACAAGGCAGCCCTCCACTCATACCGTGGCTATGGGGCCAGTACCGTTACCCCGGGTGTGCGTGCAGGCTTAAAGACAACCACCTAAGTCGAAGGAAAAACTTGGTAGAGAATCCATGCTTCAGCTAAAACAGCCACTCCAGAGGGTGGGGAAGCATTTTGTTGTGTGCGTGCGTGAGAGCCCTGCGAGGGAGTCCAAAGCTTTTTGCGAGTGAGACTCAGGCCCCAGCAGAAGGCAGAACACGACTCGCCATGTGCTTCATCAAGCTAGCACGGCGGCCCCACTTTCGCATGGAAGTCTAATCGCTAGCGTTCTAACTCGAAGAAACAACACGGTAGAGAAACCGTGCTTTAGCTGCCATCCACGTCTCTGAGGGAGGAAGCAGTTTCCAGGCTACCGTGGGTGAGAGCCTGGGGAACGGGTTCCTTACGTGAGACCGAGGGAGAAGAAGTCCGGGCCAGAAGGCACCTCTCGACTCAGCTCTTGTTACCTGAAGCTAACACTACCGCTCCATGTGTGCATAGGAATGCCAAGTGCTCCACACTGATTTGGCAGAAAGAAGCCGGTCAAGAAGCCCAGCTTCAGCTCATTCGCCTCTCCACAGGGTGGCAGCATTTTCAACTCTGCTTGAGTGCAAACCTGGGGAATGAGTCCCAGCAGAATTCCGAGGCAGAAATAAGCATGGGCAGGAGGCAGCTATCGACTCAACTCTTGTTTCGGGAAACTAGATCGGCTCTCCCGTGTGTGCGTGGAGTCCTAAGTGCCATCCACCCAACGCAAGGGAACAAAAGTGCAGAGGACCCGTGCCTCAGCAAAGATCGCCCTTCCTGAGCGTGCACTTCATCTATTGTGTGTTTTTGAGAAAGCATGAGAAATGGAACCTAAACGTAACTCGGAGTGAGAAGCAGGCCTGTAAGGAAGGCTGCTGTGGACTCACCTCTTGTTTGAGGAGATTAGCACTGCTGTACCCTGTGTGCCTGGATGCCTAGTTCCCAGGCTACTAACACCAAGAATCAATGCTCTAGAGTTACTGCGCTTTAGTTAACATTGCCGTTCCTGAAGCCAGGGGAATTTGACAGTGCTCGTGTATGAGAGCCCGGGGAAAGGGTCCCATACGTGAAATGGAGTGAGAAACAGGCCGGAGCGCAAGGCAGCTCTCAACTCACCTCTTGTTGATGAGGCTGGTACCCTTGCCCCGGGTGTGCCTGCAGGCCTAAAGCCAACCACCTAACTCAAAGGAACAACTCTGTAGAGAATTCCTGCTTCGGCTAAAGTAGCCATGCCGGAGGGTGGACGCATTTTGCTGTGTGCATGCGTGAGCGCACTACAAGTGAGTCCAGAACCATTTTCCGTGTGGGACTCAGGCCCCGGCAGAAGGCACAACACGACTCCCCACTTGTTTCCTGGGGCTAGCACTGCGGCCCCACTTTTGCAGGGAAGTCTAATAGCAAGCGTTCTTTTTTTTTTTTTATGAAATTTTTTTATTGTTATGTTAATCCCCATACATTACATCAGTAGTTTTAGATATAGTGTTCCATGATTCATTGTTTGTGCATAACACCCAGTGCTCCATGCAGAACGTGCCCTCCTCAATACCCATCACCAGGCTAACCCATCCTCCCACCCCCCTCCCCTCTAGAACCCTCAGTTTGTTTTTCAGAGTCCATCGTCTCTCATGGTTCTTCTCCCCCTCCGATTTCTCCCCCTTCATTCTTCCCCTCCTGCTACATTCTTCTTCTTCTTTTTTTCTTTCTTAACATATATTGCATTATATGTTTCAGAGGTACAGATCTGAGATTCAACAGTCTTGCACATTTCACAGCGCTTACCAGAACACATACCCTCCCCAGTGTCCAACACCCAGTCACCCCATCCCTCCCACCCCACCCCCCACTCCAGCAACCCTCAGCTTCTTTCCTGAGATTAAGAATTCCTCATATCAGTGAGGTCATATGATACATGTCTTTCTCTGTTTGACTTATTTCGCTCAGCATAATACCCTCCAGTTCCATCCACGTCGTTGCAAATGGCAAGATCTCATTCCTTTTGATGGCTGCATAATATTCCATTGTGTGTGTGTGTGTGTGTGTGTGTGTGTGTGTGTGTGTGTATATATATGTATGTATATATATATATACCACATCTTCTTTATCCATTCATCTGTTGATGGACATCTTGGCTCTTTCCACAGTTTGGCTATTGTGGACATTAATAGCAAGCGTTCTACACGGAGAAACAACACTGAAGAGAAACCGTGCTTTAGCTACCGACGACCTCTGTGTGCGAGGAAGCAGTTTAGGGTGTACTGTGGGTGAGAGCCTGGGGACGGGTTCCGTTTCGTAAAATCGAGGGAGAGACAGGCCAGAGAGAAGGCAGCTCTCAACTCACACCATGGTTATGGGGCTAGTACCGTTGCCCCGGGTGTGTGTGCAGGCTTAATGAAAACCGCCTAACTCGAAGGAAAAACTCTGTGGAGAATCCATGCTTCAGCTAAGACAGCTGCTCCTGAGGGTGGAAGCATTTTGTTGTGTGCGTGCGTGAGAGCACTGCAAGAGAGTCCAAAGCTTTTTGCGAGTGAGACTCAGGCCCCAGCAGAAGGCAGCACACGACTCCCCCTGTGTTTCATCAAGCTAGCACTGCGGCCCCACTTTTGCATGGAAGTCTCATCACTAGCGTTCTAACTCAAAGAAACAACAGTGTAGAGAAATCGTGCTTTAGTTACCGTCGACCTCTAGACGGAGGAAGCAGTATACAGGGTACCGTGGGTTAGAGCCTGGGGAACGGGTTCCATACGTGAAACCGAGGGAGAAACAGGTCCGGGCAGAAGGCACCTCTGGACTCAGCTCTTGCTATCTGAAGCTAACACTACTGCTCCATGTGTGCTTGGAATGCTCCGTGCTCGACACTGACTTGGAAGAAACAAGCCTGTAAAGAATCCCAGCTGCAGCTCATTCGCCTACCTGGCTACTAACACCAAGAATCAAGGCTGTAGAGTTACTGCACTTTAGCTCACGTTGCCGTTCCTGAAGCCGGAGGAATTCTACAGTGCTCGTGTATGAGAGACCGGGGAAATGGTCCCATACGTGAAATGGAGTGAGAAACAGGCCGGTGCGGAAGGCAGCTCTCAACTCGCCTCTTGTTTATGAGGCTCGTACCCTTACCCTGGGTGTGCCTGCAGGCCTAAAGCCAACCACCTAACTCAAGGGAACCACTCTGTAGAGAATTCCTGCCTCGGCTAAAAGAGCCATGCCTGAGGGTGGACACATTTTGCTGTGTGCATGCGTGAGCGCACTGCAAGGGAGTCCAAAACCATTTTCCGTGTGAGACTCAGGCCCCGGCAGAAGGCAGAACACGACTCCCCACATGTTTCATGAAGCTAGCACTGCCGCCCCACTTTTGCATGGAAGTCTAAGAGCTAGCGTTCTAACTCGAAGAAACAACAGTGTAGAGAAACCGTGCTTTAGGCACCATCGACCTCTCTGGGCGAGGAAGCAGTTCAGGGTGTACTGTGGGTGAGAGCCTGGGGACGGGTTCCATTTCATAAAATCGGGGGAGAGACAGGCCGGTACACAAGGCAGCTCTCAACTCATGTCATCCTTATGGGGCTGGTACCGTTGCCCCGGGTGTGCGTTCAGGCTTAACGTCAGCCACCTAAGTCGAAGGAAAATCTCGTTAGAGAAGCCGTGCTTCGGCTGAAACAGCCGCTCCTGAGGGTGGAAGCATTTTGTTGTGTGCGTGCGTGAGAGCCCTGCAAGGGAGTCCCAAACCTAATTCCGAGGGAGCCGCAGACCGCTGCAGAAGGCAGCACACGACTCCCCACTTGTTTCAGCAAGCTAGCACTGCGGCCCCAGTTTTGCATGGAAGTCTAATCGCTTGCGTTCCAACTCAAAGAAACAACAGTGTACAGAAACTGTGCTTTAGGGGCGCCTGGGTGGCTCAGATGGTTAAGCGTCTGCCTTCAGCTCAGGTCATGATCCCAGGGTCCTGGGATCGAGCCCCGCATCGGGCTCCCTGCTCGGCGGGTGGCCTGCTTCTCCCTCTCCCACTTCCCCTGCTTGTGTTCCCTCTCTCGCTGTGTCTCTCTCTGTCAAATAAATAAATTAAATCTTTAAAAAAAAAAAAGTAGAAGAAACCGTGCTTTAGCTACCGTCGACCTCTCTGGGGGACGAAGCAGTTTATGCTGCACTGTGGGTGAGAGCCTGGGGACAGGTTCCATAGGTAAAATCGAGGGAGAAACAGGCCGGTACAGAAGACAGCTGTCAACTCACCTCTTGTTTCCGAAGCTAGTATCATTGCCCCGTGTGTGCCTGCAGGCCTAAAGCCAACCCCCTAAGTCGAAGGAACAACTCTGTAGAGAATTCTTGCTTCAGCGAAAATAGGCATGCCTGAGGCTGGAAGCATTTTGCTGGGTGCATGCGTGAGAGAACTGCAAGGGAGTCCCAAACCATTTTCCGTGTGAGACTCGGGCCCCGGCAGAAGGCAGAACACGACTCCCCACTTGTTCCATGAAGTAAGCACTGCGGCCCCACTTTGGCATGGAAGTCTAATCGCTAGCATTCTAAGTCGGAGAAACAACACTAGAGAAACCGTGCTTTAGCGACCGTCGACCTCTGTGTGGGAGGAAGCAGGTTAGGGTGTACTGTGGGTGAGAGCCTGGGGACGGGTTCCGTTTTGTAAAATCGGGGGAGCAGAAGTCCGGGCCAGAAGGCACCTCTCGACTCACCTCCTGTTACCTGAAGCTAACACTACTGCTCCATGTGTGCATAGGAATGCTAAGTGCTCCACACTGATTTGGCAGAAAGAAGCCGGTCAAGAAGCCCAGCTTCAGCTCATTCGCCTCTCCACAGGGTGGCAGCATTGTCAACTCTGCTTGAGGGCAAACCTGGCGAATGAGTCCCAGCAGAATTCCCAGGGAGAAATAAGCATGGGCAGAAGGCACCTCTCGACTCAACTTTTGTTTCGGAAACGAGATCGGCTCTCCCCTGTTTGCGTGTAGTCCTAAGTGCCATGCACCCAACGCAAAGGAACAAAACTGTAGAGAACCCGTGCCTCAGCAAAGATCGCCCTTCCTGAGCGTGCACTTCATCTATTGTGTGTTTTTGTGAAAGCATGAGAAATGGAACCTAAACGTAAGTCGGAGTGAGAAGCAGTCCTGTAAGGAAGGCTGCTGTCGACTCACCTCTTGTTTTAGGAGATTAGCACTGCTGTACCCTGTGTGCCTGGATGCCTAGTTACCAGACTAATAACACCAAGAATCAATGCTATAGCAATGTCCACAATAGCCAAACTGTGGAAAGAGCCAAGATGTCCATCAACAGATGAATGGATAAAGAAGACTTGGTATATATATATATATATATATATATACAATGGAATATTATGCAGCCATCAAAAGGAATGAGATCTTGCCATTTGCAATGACATGGATGGAACTGGAGGGTATTATGCTGAGCGAAATAAGTCAAACAGAGAAAGACATGTATCATATGACCTCACTGATATGAGGAATTCTTAATCTCAGGAAACATATTGAGGGTTGCTGGAGTGGGGGGTGGGGTGGGAGGGATGGGGTGACTGGGTGATGGTCACTGGGGAGGGTATGTGCTCTGGTGAGCACTGTGAAATGTGCAAGACTGTTTAATCTGAGATCTGTACCTCTGAAACAAATAATGCAATATATGTTAAGAAAGAAAAAAAGAAGAAGAAGAATGTAGCAGGAGGGGAAGAATGAAGGGGGGGAAATCGGAGGGGGAGAAGAACCATGAGAGACGATGGACTCTGAAAAACAAACTGAGGGTTCTAGAGGGAAGGGGGTGGAAGGATGGGTTAGCCTCGTGTTGGCTATTGGGGAGGGCACGTTCTGCATGGAGCACTGGGTGTTATGCACAAACAATGAATCATGGAACACTATATCTAAAACTAATGATGTAATGTGTGGGGATTAACATAATAATAATAATAAAAAAAAGAATCAATGCTATAGAGTGAGTGCGCTTTAGTTAACATTGCCGTTCCTGAAGCCAGAGGAATCTGACAGTGCTCGTGTATGAGAGTCGGGGAAAGGGTCCCATACGTGAAATGGAGTGAGAAACAGGACGGTGCGGAAGGCAGCTGTCAACTCACCTCTTGTTTACGAGGCTAGTACCGTTGCCCCGTGTGCCTGCAGGCCTAACGCCAACCACCTAAGTCGAAGGAACAACTGTGTAGAGAATTCGTGCTCTGACGAAAATAGGCATTCCTAGGGCTCGAAGCATTTTGCAGTGTGCATACGTGAGAGAACTGCAAGGGAGTCCCAAACCTATTTCTGTGTGAGACTCAAGCCCCGGCAGAAGGCAGAACACGACTCCCCATTTGTTTCATGAAGCTAGCACTGCGGCCCCACTTTGGCATTGAAGTCCAATCGCTAGCGTTCTAACTCGGATAAACAACACTAGAGAAACCGTGCTTTAGCTACCGTTGACCTCTCTGTGGGAGGAAGCAGTTTAGGGTGTACTGTGGGTGAGAGCCTGGGGACGGTTTCCATTTCTTAAAATCGGAGGTGAGACAGGTCGGTACAGAAGGCAGCTCTCAACTCACATCATGGTTATGGGGCTACTACCGTTTCCCCGGGTGTTCGTGGAGGCTTAAAGTCAGCCACCTAACTCGAAGGAAAAACTCAGTAGAGAAGCCGTGCTTCAGCTAAAACAGCCGCTCCTGGGGGTGGAAGCATTTTGTTGTGTGCGTGCGTGAGAGCCCTGCAAGGGAGTCCCAAACCTAATTCCGAGGGAGCCTCAGGCCGCTGCAGAAGGCAGCACACGACTCCCCACTTGTTTCATCAAGCTAGCACTGTGGCCCCACACTGGCATGGAAGTCTAATCGCTAGCGTTTTTACTCTGAGAAACAAAATTAGAGAAACCGTTCTTTAGCTACCGTCGACCTCTCTGTGGGAGGAAGCAGTTTACGCTGCACTGTGGGTGAGAGCCTGGGGACGGGTTCCATACGTAAACTCGAGGGATAAACCGGCCAGTGCAGAAGGCAGCTGTCAACTCACCTCTTGTTTACGCGGTTAGTACCGTTGCCCCGTGTGTGCCTGCAGGCCTAAAGCCAAGCACCTAAGTCGAAGGAACAACTCTGTAGAGAATTCCTGCTTCAGCGAAAATAGGCATTCCTGAGGCTCGAGGCATTCTGCTGTGTGCATGCGTGAGAGAAATGCAAGGGAGTCCCAAACCATTTTCCGTGTGAGACTCAGGCCCCGGGAGAAGGCAAAACACGACTCCCCACTTGTTTCATGAAGCTAGCACTGCGGCCCCACTTTGGCATGGAAGTCTAATCGCTAGCGTTCTAACTCGGAGAAACAACACTAGAGATACCGTGCTTTAGCTACCGTCGACCTCTGTGTGGGAGGAAGCAGTTTACGCTGCACTGTGGGTGAGAGCCTGGGGACGGGTTCCATACGTAAACTCGAGGGATAAACCGGCCAGTGCAGAAGGCAGCTGTCAACTCACCTCTTGTTTACGCGGTTAGTACCGTTGCCCCGTGTGTGCCTGCAGGCCTAAAGCCAAGCACCTAAGTCGAAGGAACAACTCTGTAGAGAATTCCTGCTTCAGCGAAAATAGGCATTCCTGAGGCTCGAGGCATTCTACTGTGTGCATGCGTGAGAGAAATGCAAGGGAGTCCCAAACCATTTTCCGTGTGAGACTCAGGCCCCGGCAGAAGGCAAAACACGACTCCCCACTTGTTTCATGAAGCTAGCACTGCGGCCCCACTTTGGCATGGAAGTCTTATCGCTAGCGTTCTAACTCGGAGAAACAACACTAGAGAAACCGTGCTTTAGGTACCGTCGACCTGTGTGTGGGAGGAAGCAGTTTAGGGTGTACTGTGGGTGAGAGCCTGGGGACGGGTTCCGTTTCGTAATATCGGGGGAGAAGAAGTCCGGGCCAGAAGGCACCTCTCGACTCAGCTCTTGTTACCTGAAGCTAACACTACTGCTCCATGTGTGCATAGGAATGCTAAGTGCTCCACACTGATTTGGCACAAAGAAGTCGGTAAAGAATCCCAGCTTCAGCTCATTTGCCTCTCCACAGGGTGGCAGCATTGTCAACTCTGCTTGAGGGCAAACCTGGCGAATGAGTCCCAGCAGAATTCCCAGGGAGAAATAAGCATGGGCAGAAGGCACCTCTCGACTCAACTCTTGTTTTGGGAAACGAGATCGGCTCTCCCCTGTGTGCGTGTAGTCCTAAGTGCCATGCACCCAACGCAAAGGAACAAAAGTGTAGAGAACCCGTGCCTCAGCAAAATCGCCCTTCCTGAGCGTGAACTTCATCTATTGTGTGTTTTTGTGAAAGCATGAGAAATGGAACCTAAACGTAAGTCGGATTGAGAAGCAGGCCTGTAAGGAAGGCTGCTGTCGACTCACCTCTTGTTTGAGGAGATTAGCAGTGCTGTACCCTGTGTGCCTGGATGCCTAGTTACCAGGCTACTAACACCAAGAGTCAATGTTATAGAGTTACTGCGCTTTAGTTAACATTGCCGTTCCTGAAGCCAGAAGAATTTGACAGTGCTCGTGTATGAGAGACCGGGGGAAGGGTCCCATACGTGAAATGGAGTGAGAAACAGGCCGGTGCGGAAGGCAGCTCTCAATTCACCTCTTGTTTATGAGGCTAGTACCGTTGCCCCGGGGGTGCCTGGAGGCTGAAAGCCAACCACCTAACTCAAAGGAACCACTCTGCAGAGAATTCCTGCTTTGGCTAAAATTGCCATGCCTGAGGTTGGACGCATTTTGCTGTGTGCATGCGTGAGCGCACTGCAAGTGAGTCCAAAACCATTTTCCGTGTGATACTCGGGCAGCAGACATCTTACTAATGTGAGACTCGGGCCCCAGACATCTTACTAATCACCTCGGATTCACCTCTCCGCACGTCATACCTTCCAGAAAGTGGTCGCTTTTCTGTTCAGAGTTGCTGCTATTCTTTTCTTCGATCTCCTGTTGAGTTCATAGGTGTTCAGTATGGTTTGATCCCTATCCAGCTGAATTCCTGGGACCAGACGAATTCCAGGTCTCCTACTCCTCTGCCATCTTGTTCCACCACCCAGAAAGTATTTTAAAGGAACCAAATAATGCAGATAATAACCATCTGAAGAGCAAGAGAAGAGAATGAAGAATAGCTTCAGAGAAATATGAATCACCCACATAGGTGTAATGGGAGTGCCCAAAGGAGAGGAGAAAGAAAAGCAGAAAGATTATTTGAAGATTTCTTAATTAAGCTTAAAAATCCCAAATCTGGTGAAAAACATTAAGCTGAGAAAGTCAGTAAATTCTTACATAAAGTAGAATCATCTACACCCACATACATGTCAGACTAAAAATACTGAAAGACAAAAATCTTGAAAACAATCACTTATGATGTACAAGAAAACCCATTAACGGTTGATTTATCAGAAAGAGAAGAGACAGGAAGGCAGTGGGATGATAACATGCAGAGTGCTGGAAAGGAAAAAAGAACCGTCAACCAAGAATCTTCTAACAAAACTATCCTTTAGAAATGAAGGCAAAATGAGGATATTCTCAAGATTTTAAATTAATTCCTAAGAAACCGATCTTACAAGAAATACTGAAGTTTTTTCAAGCTGAAAGGAAGTGAGACCACACAGTAATTCAAATCCTCATGAAAAAAATGCTAATAAAGGTAATTATGTGGGAAATTATAAAAGGCATTGTAATGACCTGTTCTTCCCTCAGCTGATTTAAAAAGCAATTCTATAAAACAGTATGTATATAATTGTGGTGTTATCTATAACATAGAAATGTGTATTTGTGACACCATAAATCAGGTGGTAGAAGCAAAGCTCTATTTCAATAATGAATCCACAGGAAGAAATGAGAACGTGAAATGGTAAAAAGGTTAATCTAAAAAAGTATAAGTAAGCAGGCGCTAGGAGGACGGAGCTCCTGGTCTGGTCTGGGGGTGTCCGAGCCGCTCTGGTGCAAGAGGAGTGGCCCGAACTGCTCGAATATCCACGCTTCACTTTATGTGCTTATCAAAAGTTTTAATTCATCATGGGTAATCTGTCATCAGAAGAAATTCAGCTGAGGGCCCACCAGGTTACTGATGAGTCTCTGAAAAGTAAAGGAGAATCCTGGGTTTAGCCCTTGAGTCTCAGGATGCAGGAGTCAAGACTATCACTATGCTGGATGAACAAAGGGAACCATTAAACTGCATAGAAGGTCTGGACCACATAAATAAAGGCATGAGAGAGGCAGAGAAGACTTTAACAGAGCTCAGCAAGTGCTGTGGCCTTTGCGTCTGCCCATGTAATAGGACAAAGAACTTTGAGTATGGTAGGGTCTACAAGGCAACATGGGGAGGTGGTGGAGACAACTCTCCTCCCAATGTAGTATCCAAGCAGCCAGGCCCAGTGACAAATGGTCAGCCTCAACAACCAGCCAGTGGAACAGCTAGTGGTGGATACATTAAACATATAACAAACGATGCCAGAGAAGATGAGATGGAAGAGAACCTGACTCAAGTGGGCAGTATCCTAGGAAACCTAAAAAACTTGGCCTTGGACATGGACAAGGAGATCGAGGCTCAACATCGATAAATAGACTAGATCACAGAAAAGGCTGACACCGACAAAGATCGTATTGATGTTGCCAATGTCAAAGCAAAGAAACTCATTGACAGCTAAAGCTGCTGCTGTACTTCTTTATCGTGTATTCATCTCTCTAGCTCCTCCTTCAAAGTCATTACCTTATCAGAATTTGACGTTTTGGTTCCATGCTCTTCTCAATCAGAAGATAATGTGCAAGAAGGGTCAGGAGTACAGACCTCCTATTTTTTTATGTTCTCTTTCCCTTGAGGGTACATTACTGCTCAGCCTTCCTTCTAGTATTTTTTTTTTCTTGGTTCATAGTCTTAGATTGGTTTTTGTACATCATATACAGTGTTATCTTTCATCCTCCTCATTTACTGTAGCAGGTTCTTTTGCTTTCAGGATTTGGAAGCATTGCCAAAGACAGCCATAAAGAAGGAAGCTCGAGGCAGGGGGAGCGCAAGGAGAAGAGGCAAGAGATAAGAGGTTGTTAGCTCAGTAAAACCTGCAGGACACAAAGCAAAAGTTGCATAGCCACAGTAAAGATCTAGTTGGGTTTAATTTTTAATTTAAGTTGCAATTATTGCCAATTTAGGCTAATACTTGGTTTCGGAGCTTTTATACACAATATTTTTGTTAAACATCACAACTTGGCAACCTCTGCTCCAAAAAAATTTAATGACTTTTCTCAAAGTGGGCTTAGTTTCTGAATGTTTGGTGATTTGTGTATGTACATAGACAGCGATCCCATTTCATATTGCACCATACAGGAACACTTTGTATAAATGAATGACTTTTTATTTTCACATTATTAGTAGTATCATAGTCCCATTACATGCCTATTAACCTCGTATATTTGTCATTAGTCTTTGAAGAAAAAAAATATGTATATGTAACATGAGAATTTCTCTCTAAAGCAGGGCTTAAAATTTTTTGGAAAAGTTTGACACTATATTACGTGAATTCAGATTTACCTCAATGTCAAGAATCATGTTTAGATAGGGTATAAGAAATTTGTTTTGATCTCAGGTAGAAAAATAGATTGATTTGAGTTGTTTGTAGCTTTAGACTTTAAAAAAGCTAGAATTTATTCTGTTTAACTAAAAGTGATTTGGAAAATTATGCCTTTGGTTAAATTATTGATGATTGCACTATTATTCAATTAGCCTTGTGGATTGAATTATGTCCAGAATCACATTTATTTAGATCCTAAACAGTGTTACAAGAATCTGATGGTATTTGTCACCTTTATTTAAGAACTAGCATCTACACACTTCAAAGCTATTAATGTGCATTGGTTTGACCAATAACTACAGGTTGATCTTTACAATTAAATTTTATAACTAAAAAAACCCCAAAACTATAAATATATACTTGTTCTTTCAACTATTTTAAAACAAAATTATTTATTACAACAATGTATTGATACATTTTTAGCATATAGAGATGCAACATGTATAACAAAAAAAAGCTTTATAGGAGTAACATTTCTATATTTCACTGGTATTAAGTTACTATAAAGCTAAAGTAGATTCTGACAAGATATATACTTGTAAAGGCCTAGAGTAACCACTGAGAAAATAAAAAAATACAAAAAATAATTAATAAAAGGAATCAAAATATTACACTAGAAAATATTCAGTTGTGGGGTGCCCAGCTAGCTCAGTTGGTTAGGCATCCGACTCTTGATCTCAGCTCAGATCTTGATTTCAGCGTCATGAGTTCAAGCACTGTGTTGGGCTCCATGCTGGTTATGGAGCCTACCTAAAAAAATTTTAAAAATTAAAAAAAAAAAAAAACTCAGTTGAAAAAGAAGGGAAAAAAAGGTGTATGACATATAGAACACAAAAAGCAAAATACATAAATCAGTCATATAAATAGCAACATTACATGTGAGTGGATTAAATATTTTGTCAGACTGGATTACAAAAATAAGATCCAACTATATGCTGAATTAGATTTACCTGAGGTTGTTAGCTCAGTAAAACCTGCAGTAAAACCACAGGAGACACACATTGGATTCAAAAATAAAAATACAATGAAAATATCATTACAAACAGCAACATCAGAGAGCTGAAGTGGCTAAACAAAGATTTGAAAATAAAAACTTCCTACAGAAAGAGGCTCATTTTATAGTGATAAAAGAGAATCCATCAAGAATCTATTAACAATTGTAAACATCTCTGCACCTCACAACACAGCTCATAAATTCTTGACAATTCTGTATTTTGCAGTCAGAATTCTGAAGCAAAACTTGACAGAATTGACAGGAAAATAGACAATTCAGCAATAACAGAGACATGACCCAACTTTCAACAATGAATAGAAAAAGTGGGCAGAGAATCAACAAGGGAACAGAAGACTTAAGCAGCACTATAAACCAACTACACCTAACATATCTATAGAGCATTCACACACCAACAGCACAATTCTGAAGTTCACATGGAATATTTTCCAAGACAGATCATATGCCAGAACACAAAACAAGCCTCCATAAATGCAAAAGTATTGAAATAATAAAAGGTCTGTTCTTTGGTCACAATGGAATGAAATTACAAATAAGTAACAAAAATCTGGAAAATTAAAAAATGTGTAGAAATTAATGCACTCCATAAATTTGACCAGTGGGTCAAAGAGAAAGTCACAAGATAAATTAGGAAATCCGTTGAGATACATGAAAATAAATATGCAACATACCAAAGCTTATGGAATGCCACTAAAGCAGTACTTACAGGGAAATTATAGCAGTAAACACCTGTTTTAAAGGATACAAAGAACTCAAACTCCACCTTAAAACATTGAGAAGAGAACAAACTAAACCTGAAACAAGCAGGGGAGATAAAACCTTAAAGCTACAATAATCTAGACCATGGTGCATGCAGGCATAAACATATAAGTCAATGGAATTGAATTGAGTACAGAAATAACAATTTGTGGTCAATTGATGTTTGGCAGAGGTGCCAAGACAATTCAAGTGGGAAAGAATAATCTCTTCAACAAATGGCGTCAGGACAACTAAATATCTACGGGTTAAAGGATGAAGTTGAACTTCTACCTCACACAATATACAAAATTTAAAATGGATCAGAGACCTATATAATACTGAATAAGGTAACTGATGTGTGCTATAATATGGATGACCCTTAAAAACATTATGCTAAGTTAAAGAAGGCAGTCATAAAAGACTACATGTATGATCCTGTTTATATATGAAATGTCCAGAAAACTCAGATCTATAGGAACAGAAAGTAAATTAGTGGTTGCATAAGATGGGAGGGTTGCCAAGGGACAGGGAGTGACCGATGTTTGTATGGGGTTTCTTTTGAGATGGTGAAAATGTCCTAAGCTTGATTTGGATGCAATTCATCCTTTTGAAGTATACATCTCAATAAAGCATTTAAAGGTGATAGAAACTATAAAGGAGCAACAAATAGAAAAGTAAATAAGACAACAGGAGAATATGAAAAAGCTCATATAGAGCTCAGAAAGAAATAAAAACATTTCACAAATGAAGCTTAAAGGAGAAAAATAACAGGAGGAAATAGACAACAGAAAACATTAAAAGGACTCTTTAGAAAAAATGTTAAATATGGGAAGCCGGGCAAAAAAGATCCACCATAATTATAATAAGAAGCTGTGAAGAAGAAAACCAAAGAAATTGAATAGGAAGACATTCCCAAAATGATAATTCAATAAAACTCTACTGAAATAATAAGATTTGAACTTAAATATTGGAAAGGCATCCCAAATATTTGTAAAATTGACCCATAATAGCCACTACTGAGAAATACTCTCATAAAACTACTCACTTTTAAAGAAGAAAAAGTAAGTAAGGTTTTGGTCATTCAGGCAAAAAGGCCGGGTCATTTATATGGGAAAGAAAATTGAGTTAGCATTGGAATTTTATCCACCGCACTTTATGCCAAAAGAAATGGAGTGGCATATTTAATATATTTAGAAGGGGGAAATGTGAACCAAGGATTTTATATTCAGCCAACTAAACTTTAAGAAATAAGACCATACAAAAAAATAAAGAAAGAAAGAAAGAAAGAAAGAAAGAAGACCATACATAATATTATGATTATGCAAGAAATTAGAGAATATTGTAATGATTGGAGAATTTCCAATATAAGGCTTTTGGAAGTATGTAATATATTTACCCTTAAAACTAAATCCAGTTCTAGTCAGCAAAAATTGTAGAGTAGACAGTTCCAAGGGCACATTCTCCACCCCCACCCCCTCCCACACACACACCCAATTGGAAAAAAAATCAAGCATAAACTGTCAGCTTTTTCATAATTATGGAAAATAGTCAAAAGTTAACAACGAAGAGGGGCGCGGAGCAAGATGGCAGAGGAGTAGGAGATCTGAATTTCGTCTGCAGGAATTCAGCTGGATAGGGATCAAATCATTCTGAACACTTACAAACTCAATAGGAGATTGAAGAAAACAATAGCAACATCTCTGAACAGAAAAGCGACCACTTTCTGGAAGGTAGGACATGCGGAGAGGTGAATCCGAGGCGATATTCGGGAGGATAGATGGCGGGGGAGGGGCCTCCATCGGCCGCTTCTGGCAAGTGATAGAGCCACGGAGCACAAAATCGGAACTTTTAGAAGTCTGCTCCGCTGAGGGATGTCGCTCCAGGGGCTAGGCGGGGGGTGGAACCCTCGTGGGACAGTGTGGTCTCAGGACCGTCGGGGTCACAGAAAGACCGGGGGTGCCTGAGTGCGGCAGAGCTCCCAGGTATCGGAGCGGGGAAGCCGGCTGAAGAGACAGAGCCCAGGCGCGGGCTCTCAGCTCGGGGTTGCCATAAACCATGATCCGAGGCACAGTTGGGCCACTGCTCCTCCAGCAGGGACCCAACAAGCGGCAGATCCGGGGAGACTCCCCTTCCTCCTCCGGGATGAGCGGCGTGGGAGCGCACCGCAGGGATCTGCTGGGTTTGGAGACTCCACACGGGGTCGGGTGCCAGAGATAGAAACGCTCGGTCACAGGCCGGGTGAGCGCGGAGGGCGGCCAGAGACCGGGGAGACGGGAGTGAGTGACTGCTTTTCTCTGGGGGCTCACTGAGGAGCGGGGCCCCAAGTTCTCAGCTCCTCCGGGGCGGAGATTGGGAGGCCGCCATTTTCACTCTCGGCCTCCAAGGCTGTACGGAAAGCTTGCAGGGAACAAAAGCTCCCGAGAGCAAACCCGAGCAAATCACTTAGCCCGGACCCGGCAAGGGCGGGGCAATTCCACCTCCGGCAAAGACATTTGGAATCACGGCCACAGGCCCCTCCCCCAGAAGATCAGCGAGAACAGCCAGCCAAGACCAAGTTTACCCATCAATGAGAATGGCAGAACTCCAGCCAGGGAATACTGCACATAGAATTCATGGCTTTTTTCCCCCTTATTCTTTAGTCTTTCAAAGTTATTTTTTTTTTCCCTTTTTCAACCAACATCCTATCAATCCTTTTTAAAAAATATTTTTTATTTTTCATTTTTAGAGTCATATTCTATCCCTTCATAGTAGTTACCCTTATTTTTGGTATATATATATATATAAGTTCTCTCTTTAAAATTTTGAGATACAATTTCTTCTAACAGATCAAAATATACCCTAAATCTCTAGTGTATGGCTTTGTTCTAGCCTCCTACCTGATTACATTCTCTCCCTTTTTTTTTAAATCCTCTTCTCTTTTCAACCAACTTCTTATCAATTCGTTTTATAAAATCCTTTATAATTTTCATCTTTACAGTCATATTCCATCCTTTCATCATATCAACCCTTATTTTTGTACATATATAAGTTATTCTTTCTTTAAAATTTTGGGAGGCACTTTCTTCTAACAGACCAAAATACACCCCAAATCTAGTGTGTGGCACTGATCTATGTACCAGCCTGATCATATTTGATCATATTCTGTTTTTTTTTTGTTGTTTTGTTTGTTTTTATCTTTATCTTTTTCTTTTTTTTCCTTTTTCTTTTTTCTCTCTTTCCCGTTCTTTTCCCCCTGCTTCAGGTCTTTTCTGGTTTGTTTAGAGTATATTTTCTGGGGACGTTGTTACCCTGTTAGCATTTTGTTCTCTCATTCATCTATTCTCCTCTGGACAAAATGACAAGATGGAAAAAATCACCTCAACAAAAAGAACAAGAGGTAGTACCGACTGCCAGGGACCTACTCAATATGGACATTAGTACAATGTCGGATCCAGAGTTCAGAATCATCACTTTAAAGATACTAGCTGGGCTTGAAAAAAGTGTGGAAGCTATTAGAGAAACCCTTTCTGGAGAAATAAAAGAACTAAAATCTAACCAAGTCGAAATCAAAAAGGCTATTAATGAGGTGCAATCAAATATGGGGGTGCTAACTGCTAGGATAAATGAAGCAGAAGAGAGAATCAGTGAGATAGAAGACCAAATGATGGAAAATAAAGAAGCTGAGAAAAAGAGAGATAAACAACTACTGGATCACGAGGGCAGAATTCGAGAGATAAGCGATACCATAAGATGAAACAACATTAGAATAATTGGGATCCCAGAAGAAGAAGAAAGAGAGAGAGGGGCAGAAGGTATATTGGAGCAAATTATAGCAGAGAACTTCCCTCATTGGGGAAGGAAACAGGCATCAAAATCCAGGAAGCACAGAGAAACCCTCTCAAAATCAATAAAAATAGGTCAACACCCTGACATCTAATAGTAAAACTTATGAGTCTCAGAGACAAAGAGAAAATCCTGAAAGCAGCTCGGGACAAGAGATCTGTAACCTACAATGGTAGAAACATTAGATTGGCAACAGACCTATCCACAGAGACCTGGCAGGTCAGAAAGGACTGGCATGATATATTCAGAGCACTAAATGAGAAAAATATGCAGCCAAGAATACTATATCCAGCTAGGCTGTCAATGAAAATAGAAGGAGAGATAAAAAGCTTCCAGGAAAAACAAAAACTAAAGGAATTTGCAAACACGAAACCAGCCCTACAAAAAAATATTGAAAGGGGTCCTCTAAGCAAAGAGAGAGCCTAAAAGCAACATAGACCAGAAAGGAACAGAGACAATATACAGTAACAGTCACCTTACAGGCAATACAATGGCACTAAATTCGTATCTTTCAATAGTTACCCTGAATGTAAGTGGGCTAAATGCCCCAATCAAAAGATATGGGTTATCAGATTGGATAAAAAAACAAGACCCATCAATATGCTGTCTGCAAGAGACTCATTTTAGACCCAAAGACACCCCCAGATTGAAAGTGAGGGGGTGGAAACCATTTACCATGCTAATGGACACCAAAAGAAAGCTGGGGTGGCAATCCTTATATCAGACAAATTAGATTTTAAACCAAAGACTGTAATAAGAGATGAGGAAGGACACTATATCCTACTTAAAGGTTCTATCCAACAAGAAGATCTAACAATTGTAAATATCAATGCCCCTAACATGGGAGCAGCCAATTATATAAGGCAATTAATAACAAAAGCAAAGAAACACATCGACAACAATACAATAATAGTGGGGGATTTTAACACCCCCCTCACTGAAATAGCAAAAGATCAAAAAGGAAATAAAGACTTTAAATGACACACTGGACCAAATGGACTTCACAGATATATTCAGAACATTCCACCCCAAAGCAACAGAATACACATTCTTCTCTAGTGCCCATGGAACATTCTCCAGAATAGATCACATCCTAGGTCACAAATCAGGTCTCAACCGGTACCAAAAGATTGGGATCATTCCCTGCATATTTTCAGACCACAGTGCTTTGAACCTAGAACTCAATCACAAGCAGAAAGTCAGAAAGAACTCAAATACATAGAGGTTAAAGAGCATCCTACTAAAGAATGAATGGGTCAACCAGGAAATTAAAGAAGAATTTAAAAAATTCATGGAAACAAATGAAAATCTAAACACAACTGTTCAAAATCTTTGGGATGCAGCAAAGGCAGTCCTAAGAGGAAAGTATATAGCAATACAAGCCTTTCTCAAGAAACAAGAACGGTCTCAAGTACACAACCTATCCCTACACCTAAAGGAGCTAGAGAAAGAACAGCAAATAAAGCCTAAACCCAGCAGGCAAAGAGAAATAATGAAGATCAGAGCAGAAACCAATGAAATAGAAACCAAAAGAACAGGAGAACAGATCAACGAAACTAGGAGCTGGTTCTTTGGAAGAATTAACAAGATTGATAAACCCTTGCCAGACTTATCAAAAAGAAAAGAGAAATGACCCAAATCAACAAAATCATGAATGAAAGAGGAGAGATCACAACCAACACCAAAGAAATACAAACAATTATAAGAACATATTATGAGCAACTCTATGCCAGCAAATTAGATAACCTGGAAGAAATGGATGCATTCCTAGAGATGTATCAACTACCAAAACTGAACCAGGAAGAAATAGAAAACCTGAACAGACCTATAAACACTAAGGAAATTGAAGCAGTCATCAAAAATCTCCCCACAAACAAAAGCCCAGGGCCAGATGGCTTCCCAGGGGAATTCTACCAAACATTGAAACAATTAATTCCTATTCTTCTGAAACCGTTCCAAAAAATAGAAATGGAAGGAGAACTTCCAAACTCGGTTCATGAGGCCACCATTACCTTGATCCCCAAACCAAAGACCCCATCAAAAAGGAGAATTACAGACCAATATCCCTGATGAACATGGATGCAAAAATTCTCACCAAAATACTAGCCAATAGGATCCAACAGTACATTAAAAGGATTATTCACCACGACCAAGTGGGATTTATCCCTGGGCTGCAAGGTTGGTTCAACATCTGCAAATCATTCAATGTGATACAATACATTAATAAAAGAAAGAACAAGAACCATATGATCCTCTCAATAGATGCAGAAAAAGCATTTGACAAAGTACAGCATCCTTTCTTGATCAAAACTCTTCAGAGTATAGGGATAGAGGGTACATACCTCAATATCATAAAAGCCATCTATGAAAAACCCACAGCGAATATCATTCTCAATGGGGAAAAACTGAGAGCTTTCCCCCTAAGGTCAGGAACACGGCAGGGATGTCCACTATCACCACCGCTATTCAACATAGTATTAGAAGTCCTAGCCTCAGCAATCAGACAACAAAAAGAAATCAAAGGCATCCGAAATTGGCAAAGAAGAAGTCAAACTCTCACTCTTTGCAGATGATATGATACTTTATGTGGACAACCCAAAAGACTCCACCCCAAAACTGCTAGAACTCATACAGGAATTCAGTAAAGTGGCAGGATATAAAATCAATGCACAGAAATCAGTGGCATTCCTATACACCAACAACAAGACAGAAGAAAGAGAAATGAAGGAGTCGATCCCATTTACAATTGCACCCAAAACCATAAGATACCTAGGAATAAATCTAACCAAAGAGGCCAAGAATCTGTACTCAGAAAACTATAAAATACTCATGAAAGAAATTGAGGAAGACACAAAGAAATGGAAAAACGTTCCATGCTCATGGATTGGAAGAACAAATATTGTGAAGATGTCAATGCTACCTAGAGCAACCTACACATTCAATGCAATCCCCATCAAAATACCATCCACTTTTTTGAAAGAAATGGAACAAATAATCCTAAAATTTTTATGGAACCAGAAAAGACCCCGAATAGCCAGAAGAATGTTGAAAAAGAAAAGCAAAGCTGGTGGCATCACAATTCCAGACTTCCAGCTCTATTACAAAGCTGTCATCATCAAGACAGGATGGTACTGGCACAAAAACAGACACATAGATCAATGGAACAGAATAGAGAGCCCAGAAATGGACCCTCAACTCTATGGTCAACTCATCTTTGACAAAGCAGGAAAGAATGTCTAATGGAAAAAAGACAGTCTCTTCAACAAATGGTGTTGGGAAAATTGGACAGCCACATGCAGAAGAATGGAACTGGACCATTTCCTTACACCACACACAAAAACAGACTCAAAATGGTTGAAAGACCTAAATGTGAGACAGGAGTCCATCAAAATCCTAAAGGAGAACACAGGCAGCAACCTCTTCGACCTCAGCCGCAGCAACTTCTTCCTAGAAACATCGTCAAAGGCAAGGGACGCAAGGGCAAAAATGAACTATTGGGACTTCCTCAAGATAAAAAGCTTTTGCACAGCAAAAGAAACAGTCCACAAAACCAAAAGACAACCAACAGAATGGGAGAAGATATTTGCAAATGACATATCAGATAAAGGGCTAGTATCCAAAATCTATAAAGAACTTCTTAAACTCAACACCCAAAGAACAAATGATCCAATCAAGAAATGGGCAGAAGACATGAACAGACATTTTTCCAAAGAAAACATCCAAATGGCCAACAGACACATGAAAAAGTGCTCAGCATTGCTCGGCATCAGGGAAATCCAAATCAAAACCTCAATGAGATACCACCTCACACCAGTCAGAATGGCTAAAATTAACAAGTCAGGAAATGACAGATGTTGGCAGGGACGCAGAGAAAGGGGAACCCTCCTACACTGTTGGTGGGAATGCAAGCTGGTGCAGCCACTCTGGAAAACAGTATGGAGGTTCCTCAAAAAGTTGAAAATAGAGCTACCGTACAATCCAGCAATTGCACTACTGGGTATTTACCCCAAAGATACAAATGTAGGGATCCGAAGGGGTACGTGCACCCCGATGTTTATAGCAGCAATGTCCACAATAGCCAAAGTGTGTAAAGAGCCATGATGTCCATCGATAGATGAATGGCTAAAGAAGAGGTGGTATATATATACAATGGAATATTATGCAGCCATCAAAAGGAATGAGATCTTGCCATTTGCAACGACGTGGATGGAACTGGAGGGTATTATGCTGAGCGAAATAAGTCAAACTGAGAAAGACATGTATCATATGACCTCACTGATATGAGGAATTCTTAATCTCAGGAAACAAACTGAGGGTTGCTGGAGTGGGGGTGGGGTGGGAGGGATGGGGTGACTGGGTGATAGACACTGGGGAGGTTATGTGCTCTGGTAAGCGTTGTGGATTGTGCAAGACTGTTGAATCTCAGATCTGTACCTCTGAAACAAATAATGCAATATATGTTAAGAAAGAAAAAAAAAAGAGGGCGCCTGGGTGGCTCAGTTGGTTAAGCAACTGCCTTCGGCTCAGGTTGTGATCCTGGAGTCCCGGGATGGAGTCCCGCATCAGGCTCCCTGCTCGGCGGAGAGTCTGCTTCTCCCTCTGACCCTCCTCCCTCTCATGCTCTCTGTCTCTCATTCTCTCTCTCTCTCAAATAAATAAATAAATTCTTAAAAAAAAAAAAAAGAAAAGAAAAGAAAAAAAAAGAAGATAGCAGGAGGGGCGAATGAAGGGGGGGAAATCGGAGGGGGAGATGAACCATGAGAGACGATGGACTCTGAAAAACAAACTGAGGGTTCTAGAGGGGAGGGGGGTAGGAGGATGGGTTAGCCTGGTGATGGGTATTAAAGAGGGCACGTTCTGCATGGAGCACTGGGTGTTATGCACAAACAATGAATCATGGGACACTACATCTAAAACGAATGATGTAATATATGGTGATTAACATAACAATAAAAAATTTTTTAGGGGCACCTGGGTGGCTCAGTCTTTAAGCGTCTGCCTTCGGCTCGGGTCATGATCCCAGGGTCCTGGGATCGAGCCCCGCATCGGGCTCCCTGCTCCGCGGGAAGCCTGCTTCTCCCTCTTCCACTCCCCCTGCTTGTGTTCCCTCTCTCGCCGTGTCTCTCTCTGTCAAATAAATAAATAAAATATTAAAAAAAAAAAAATTTTTTTTAAAAGTTAACAACCAAGAAAATGCTGAATTAAGAAAAAAATTTAAGAATAGTAGGAAATCTTTCTGCCATTTTTATTTGCCTTTGTCCCACCCCCTTCCTAAATGTGTGGTGATCTTAAAGACCGTAGCCTGCATTCCCAATGGGGGATCCTACTCCCTGATCCTGGAGAGAGCAGAATAGACCTTATTTGCAAAGAACTGTTTGTTCTTACCTGTATGGGCACTACTTGAAGGATACACGGAATTCATTTCTGTTTTGCCTAACTCAGAACTCCAGGAGGAAAAGCAACGGGCATTCCTCAAAAACTTTTTAAGGTAAATGAGCAACGTGCAGCCTCTTGAGGCAAAAGAGCACCAAAGCCTGTGAAGAAAACCTAAGGAGAGGGTTTCTTCGGGAATATTAGGACATTCAAAGCTGCACTTTTACATTGAGGAATTTCAAAAGTCATACGAATATCCAAGGTAAGATGCATGGTCAAAAAAAAAAAAAAAAAGAAAGAAAGACCAGAGAAGACTCTGAGCTTTCACTTCAGGCTGATCTCTATGCTCAGTGAAAGCAAGAAATGAAGGCGAAGGCAGAGGTGTAGCTATCCTGACCAAGTACCCCAGTGCAGAGTGACAGGGGCTTTTATTCTGCCTTTTTCCCTCCTCCCTCTCTCCCTTTTGGTGTTCAAGGAAATTTCTATGAAAAGCTGAACACAAGGTAAAAGTACAGAAGCTTCAAAGCACAAGTGATAAGAAAATACAGACCTTACAAAAATTGTTCAGAAAAGTCACTGAACAGCTACACCAACAGCATGCAATTAAAAAAAACGGGGGGGGGGGGGTGGTGCCTGGGTGGCTCAGTCGTTAAGCATCTGCCTTTGGCTCACGTCATGATCCCAGGGTCCTAGGATCGAGCCCGCATCCAGCTCCCTGCTCCGCAGGAAGCCTGTTTCTCCCTCTGCCACTCCCCCTGCTTGTGTTCCCTCTCTCGCTGTGTCTCTCTGTCAAATAAATAAATAAAATCTTTAAAAAAAAAAAAAAGCTGTGGGGAGGGTGAAGAACCTGGTTTCCCGAGTTAACACATTATAATATTAAAAATGTCCAGTTTTCAATAAAAAAAATTATGAAGCATGTAAACAAAGTATCACAGACCCATTCACAGGAGAAATTAACAAACTCTCCATGAGGAAGCACACACATTGGATTAGCTAACAAACTTTAAATCAACTGTTCTAAATATTTTAAAACACTTTTAAGGAAAACATGGACAAAAAGCTATAGGAAACCAGAAGAACAATGTATAAACAATATTAATAAATAGATAAAAATTGTAAAAAGAGCTATTGAAGCGGGAGAGCTAGGTTCTTGTCTCACGGAGTCGAAGAATGAATCTTGCGGACAACAGAGAGTGGGTAATGATAGAAGTTTATTAAGTGAAGATACAGAAAAAGCTCTCAAGAGTGAGAGCGATCCCAACAGAGTGGCCAATGAGGGCCTTTATGGTTTGTCTTTTATAGAAAGCTAACCAGGGAACTTAGATCCTTTTAACATCTCTATTGATATCACCATTGAGCAAGGACTAGTGATAACACCTTCAATGGCTTGCTTCCTTTTTAGGGTCTGGTTGTTCTTTGTTGGCAACAGGTGATTATCATAAAAAAGACACCCCCCCCCCACCCATGCCTAGGGCAGGGTGGTCCTAGGGCAGGGTGGTCTGGTTTGTTCCCTTATCTCTGGTTTCCCCATACCTCCACATTTTTGGGATTTCTGTGAGCCTGATCACAGAGCCCCCTATCTATCTCTCCCTACCTAGCCCCACTCGTCCCTTACTCACTATGAAGAAATTCTGGAGCTGAAAAGTACAATAACTAAAATGAAAAACTCACCAGAGGGTTTCCATTGCAGATTTTAGGAAGCAGAAGAAAGAACTGGTGGATGTAAAGATGAATCAATTTCTATTATCAAGTCTGAGTAACAGAAAAAACAATGAAGAAAAATGAACAGAGCCTAAGAGACCTGTGGCACCTAGTTCAACCCTCTGAGATATGCATAATGAGAATCCCAAAGAAGGACAGAAAGGACATTTAAAGAAATAGTGGCTGAAAGTGTCCCAGATTTGATAAAAGACACAAAACTATACATTTAAGTTCAACACCTTCGAGAACGATAAACACAAAGAGATCTACACTAAGCCACATCATAATCAAATTGTTGAAAACCAAGGACAAAGAGAGAACTTGAAAGCTGTCAGAGAATCAAATCATGTACAGGGAATCCTCAATAATGTTAACAACAGATTTCTCATAAGAAAACATGGAGACAAGGAAAGAGTAGAGTGACATTTTTAAAGTACTTACAGAAAAAATATCAACAAGGAAGTTTATATTTGACATAACTTAAAAAGTGAAGGAGAAATTAAGACATTAGCAGATAAAAGGGTAGGGGGAGAGGGGGGCAGGCGGGTCATTGCTAGCAGAACTGCCCTACAGTAAATGCTAAAGGGAGTCTTCAGATTGAAATGAAAGCATACTAGGTAACAACTCAAAGCCATACCAAAACAAACAAAACAAAAACCCTCCATTCAAGGTAACTATACAGGCAAATATAAAAGCCATTATTATTGTATATTTGATTTGTAATTCTTTTTACTCTACATTATTTAAGACAAATGCATAAAATAATTATAAAACTATATTAGTGAGAATGTAATATATAAAGATAATTTATGATAACATAAAAGGGATAGGAGACAGCTGTACAAAGGTGGAATTTTGTATATTTAAGCTAAATTGTTACCAATTCCCACTAGATTGTTATATATTTAGAGCTTTTTTATAATCCCCATGATAATTATTAAGAAAAATTTTTTTAAATACACAAAAGGAAATGAGGAAATCAGAATGTATACTACAAAGAAAAAATTAAATACAAAAAAGGGCAGTAATGGAAATGAGGAACAAAAAATATATAAGGCTTCCAAAAAAAAAAAAAAAAGTGAAATGATGAAGTAAATTCTTCCTTATCAGTAATCATTTTAATGTAAATGGATTAAACTCTCCAAACAAAAGGAGAGATTGGGAGTATGGATAAAATCAAACCAAACGAACAAAAACCCATGATCAAACTACATGCTGTGTATGGGAGATTTAGTTTTGATTCAAAGACAAAAATGGGCTGAAAGTGAAAGTGTGAAAAAAAGATATTCCATGCAAATAGTAACCAAAAGAGAACTGAGGTGCTTATACAATAGCAGACATTGTAGACATGAGTCAAAACCTGTTAGGAGAGAAACAAGTACATATAATATTTAAGAATTATTTCATCAAGAACAATTATAAATATATGTCCCCAACAACAGAACCCCAAAATAATGAAGCAAACTTTGACAGAAATGGAGAAATGGACATTTCTATTACATTTGGAGACTTCAATAATGGATAAAACATTAGAAAAGAAACAGAGGATTTTAACAACACTATAAAGCAACTAGCCCTAACAAACACCTATGGGACACACCACACAAGAGCAGAATACAATCTTCTCGAGTGCACATGAAACATTCTCCAGGATAGTCCATATTTTAGGCTACAAAACAACTTTCAATAAATTTAAAAAGACTCAAATTATACAAATTATCATCTGCACCCAAATCAGGCTAGAAATCAATAACAAAAGAGAAATTGGAAAATTTACAAATATGAAGCAGTTAAACAACACACTCAACCAGAGGACAAAGAGGAAATCATAAGGGAAATCTGAAAATATTTAGAGATGAATGGAAACAAAAACATACCAAACCGTGTGAGAGGCAATGAAAGCAGAGGTCAATGGGAAATTTATAGCAGTAAACACATTTTAAAAAGACAGAGACTTCCAGATTTCAGTCCAGCATGTAAGAAGTCACCACTCCATTCTAACAAGTCAAAAGCTGAACAGACTGAAAAAAATTAACAACACTATATCTATGAGAGAAGTTAGGTCAAACTAATGTCCCCCAAATTAGAGAGATCAACAGGCAATATAGAGAATCACAACTTACCAGAGCAGCAATTTCTTTGAGAACCAGTGCCAGGGTAGAGAAACCTGAACCATAACTGGTGAATTTCTCGAGGCATGTGGACAACTCTGAGAGTTAAAAACTCCAAGCGGACCCACTCATGGAGGTGGAGAGAACCCAAACATTTTTAAGCTTTCCCTGGGTCTCTATCAGATTCTCAAAGTGAATATCAGAAAACAATCCCGTCATGCTTCTGACAGGGAGAGGGAAAAAGGAACATTTTGAAGTATGCCAGAGCATTCTGTTCTTAACAAGGTTTGCCCTCAGGAAAAACTATTACCAAAGCCTAACCTGCTGGGCTTTCATCAGAGCATAATGGCCCTGGGGAAAGGATATCCCCAGCTCCAGCCCCCTCTTGCCATCTTGTCCCACCTCAGAGAGGCAGGAAGCATGCATGAAGTTCACAGTCCAGACGTACAGGCTCAATAGAAGGTAGAGAAATAATCATAGGAACAGAACACTTTCCCTCCTCCTACACCCTACCACATTATTAAAGGTCTAAAGTTGTTCTTTACTAAGTTGGAGGAATGACACTATCCAACTTCAAGACCCATGATAGCACTGCAGTAATCAAGATAGTGTAGTGTTGGTTAAAGAATAGACAGATAGGTCAATGGAACAGAATGAAGAGCCCAGAAACAGACCCACATAATTATAGTCCCCTGATCTCAACAAAGGAGCAAAGGCAGTACAATGGAACAAAGATAGGGTTCTTCAACAAATGTTGCTGGAACAACTGGACATCCCCATGCAAGAAACAGCGAAAACAAAAACCTAAACCAGACTTAACACCCTTTACAAAAATTAACTCAAAATGGATCACAGAACTAAATCTAAAACACAAAACTATAAAACTCCTAGAAGATAACACAAGAGAAAATCAGATGACCTTGGGTATGGTGAGGACTTTTTAGATATACCGCCAAACGCACAACCCATGAATGAAAGAATTGATAAGCTGGACTTCACTACAATTAAAAGTTTTTGCTCTGTGAAAATAAACGTCAAGAGAACAAGGAGACAAATCAGAAACTAGGAGAAAATATTTTCAAAAAGACACATCTGATAAAGGACCATTATTCAAAATATACAAAAACTCTTAAAACTCAGCAATAAGGAAACAACCCAATTAAAAGATGGGCCAAAGAGCTGAATGGACACCTCACCAAAAAATATATACAGATGATAAATAAGCACATGAAAAGATGTTCCTCATCAAATGTCATCAGGGAAATGCAAGTTAAAACAGTGGTATACCACTACATATTTTTTAGAATGGCCAAAATCCAAAACACAACACCAAATGCTGGTGAGGATGTGGAGCAACAGGAATGCACATTCACTGCTGGTGGGAATGCAAAATGGTACAGCCAGCTTAGGAGACATTTTGGCAGTTTTTTACAAAACTAAACATGCTCTTACCAATACAATCCAGAAATTACACTCCTTGGTATTTACCAAAAGGAGTTGAAAACTTATTTCCATACAGAAACTTACAGATGAATATTTACAGCAACTCTATTCATAATTGCTAAAACTTAGGAGCAGCCATGGATGTCTTCAGTAACAGAATGAATAAAAACTGTGGTACATCCAGACAATGAGTAGTATTCAGTGCCAGAAAGAAATGAGCTATTAAGCAATGAAAAAACATGAAGGAAATTTAAATGCATATTACAAAGTGAAAGAAACTAATCTGAAAAAGCTTTATACTGTATGGTTTCAACTGCATGACATTCTGGAAAAGACACTATGATGGAGACAATAAAAAGAGTGGTTACCAGGGGCTAAAGGGGAGGGAGGCATGAAAAGGTACAGGGGAAAGGCATCCAGATTGGAAGGAAGAATCAGTTTATCTCTCTTTGCAGATGAAATGATCCTATAAATGGAAAATCTCAAAGAATACACAAACAGGCCAAAAAAAAATACTATTAGAACGAATAAATTTAGCAAAGTTGCAGTATATAAATGAACACACAAAAATCAGCCATGTGCTGACAATAGACTAGCAAAGAACAATCAGAAAAGGAAGGTAAGAAAACAATTCAATTTAGAATAGTACCCAAAGAATAAAATACCTAGGAATACACTTAGTCAAGGAAATGAAATACTTGTACACTGAAAACTATACAACATCACAAATAAAGACGACCAAAAAAAATTGAAATATATCTCGTATTCATGAATTGGAAGATACAGTATTTTAAGATGGCAATACTATCAAAAACAATTTATAGACTCAATACAATCCCTATCAAAATTCCAATGACTTTTTTTTTTCAAAAATGGAAAAACCAATCTTCAATGTAATCCATATGAATTACAACTCAACAAAAATGAGCAAAGGACTTGAATAGCTATTTTTTTAAAGATTTTATTTATTTATTTGGGAGAGTGTGAGCGAGAGAGAGAGAGAGAGAGCATGAGCAGGGGCAGGGGCAGAGGGAAAGGGACAAGCAGCTCCCCGCTGAGCAGGGAACCCGACGTGGGGCTCCATCCCAGGATCCTGGGATCATGACCTGAGCCAAAGGCAGACGCTTAACCGACTGAGCCACACAGGCACCCTGAATAGCTATTTTTTTCAAAGAAGATTTACAGTAGCCAACAAGCACATGAAAGATGCTTAACAGCATTAGTCACTAGGTAAATGCAAATCAAAATCACAATGAGATACCCCTTCATTCCCACTAGAATGACTATAAGTTAAAAAAAAAAAGCAAAGAACAAGTGTTAACGTGAATGTGAACTGGAATACTTGTACATCATTGGTGAAATGTAAAATGGTGCAGCTGCATTGGAAAACAGTTGGGTGGCTCCTTAAACAGTTAAACATAGAATTACCATATGACCCAGCAATTGAATTCCTAGGTATATCCTCCAAATAATTGAAAACAGCTACTCAAACAAGTGTGTATATATATGCATATTCACAGCAGCATTATTCATAATAGCCAAAAAATGGAAACAACCCAAAAATCCATCAGTGGATGAATGGATAAACATTGTGATATATGTATACAGTACAATATTATTCGGCCACAGAAAAGAATGAAATACTAATACAAATTATAGCATGGATGAACCTCTAAAGCATTATTCCACATAAAAGCAGAAACAAAGGTCACATATTGTAGGAATCCTTTATCAGGAAGTATCCAGAATAGGTAAATCCATAGCGTAGCCTGGTGGTTGCTGGGGGCTGAGGGAAGAGGGCATATGTAGTGGGTATGGGGTTTCCTTCTGGGGTGATGAAAACATTATGGAACGAGATAGAAGAGTTGATTGTACAACATTTTGAATGTACTCAATGTCGCTAACTTATACACTTTAAAATCATTTTTATGTTATGTGAATTTTACCTCAATTAAAAAAACAAACAAACCTAAATTCAAGTTGTGGAAATCAGGGTTACAGAATAGTATGTAATCGTTATGTGCTCTTACAATGTAGATACAATACACTTTTTAAAATAAGGAGAGGATAGAGACTATCTAGAATAAACCTACTAATTGCCTTATAGGTGGGCACTAGTTCAAATCAGAAGCTCAGGGAAGGAAAGAAAAAAGATTATTATGGCCTAATTTCAATGTTGTTCAAATTAGGGAAACAGTAGTCACTAAAAGAGAGGAATAAAGGGTTTTTTAAAAAAAGTTTTGTATAAGGATAACCGTGAGAACAAAAATACAAACATTTCTTTTAAAATGTTATATTTTATTAGTTATTTTAATAACTGAAATGTAGGGACGCCTGGGTGGCTCAGTTGTTAAACGTCTGCCTTCGGCTCAGGTCATGATCCCAGGGTCCTGGGATTGAGCCCCTCATAGGGCTCCCTGATCAGCGGGAAGCCTGTTCCTCCCTCTGCCTGCCACTCCCCCTGCTGTGCTCTCTCTCTCTCTCTCTCTGACAAATAAATAAAATCATTAAAAAAAATAATTGAAATATATTCAGGATTTCTTTTTTTTTTTTTTAAAGATTTCATTTATTTATTTGACAGAGAGAGACATAGTGAGAGCAGGAACACAAGCAAGGGGAGTGGGAGAGGGAGAAGCAGGCTTCCCGCGGAGCAGGGAGCCTGATGTGGGACTCAATCCTAGGACCCCAGGATCATGACCTGAGCCGAAGGCAGACGCTTAACAACTGAGCCACCCAGGTGCCCCCAGGATTTCTTTTTAAGAATATTGCCAGATATGAAAATCCCTTTGAATTATATTTTAAGATTTTTCCTTCTCTTTCCATTCTCTTTAGAGTCACTAACTATGCCTATATATATATACTCCATATCTATAATTTTCTCTCTATTCCTTAATGGTTTACTTTTGTTTAATACACTCCTCTGTCTCAATTTTGTCCTCCACATTCTCTCCCAACTTTTCAGAATCTCTTTTTTTCTGATTCCGATATGCCATTGGTGGCAGATTAAAGAGAGACACAATGTCTTTGACATCCTTTCTGCTAAGAGGTAGAGGTCTTGTTCTCCTAATCTTGAATCTGGGTGAGCTCTGTAACTACAGCTGACCTTTCAATAACATGGGGGTTAGAGGTGCCAACCTCCGATGCAATCGAAGATTCACATATAACTACTGACTCCCCAGAACTTAACTACTAATAGCCTACTGTTGACCAGAATCCTCACCAATAACATAAACTGTCAATTAATGACATATTTTGTATGTTATATGTACTATATCCTGTATTCTTAAGATAAAGTAAGCTAAAGGAAAGAAAATACTTAAAAAAAATCATAAGAGAAAATACATTTACAATACTACACTGTATTTATTAAAAAAAAAAAATCCACATGTAAGTGGACCCATGTAGTTCAAACCCCAATTGTTCAAGGGTCGGCTGTATTTTGACCAATAGCAGATGAAGAAATAACACTGCAAGTGCCAGGACCCAGCCTTAAGAGACCAACAGCTTCCACTTTCTGACTCTCAACTACTTGCTTTTAGAACATGGCTACCATGTTGTGGACACCAGCAACCCATAGATCCGAGCAACGCTGTGGACAGACCCATGCAGTCGACAACCCTGGCTTAGTTTTCAGCCACCAGCTAGTACTAACTTGCTAGCCATGTGAGTGAGCAAGCCATTTGGAAGTGGATTCTCCAATCCAGTTGGGGTGCCTGAGCTGATGCCTCATAGAGACGAAATAAGCCATCTTTGTTGAACCCAGCCAAAACTGCAGATTCACGAAAGCATTATTTTGTTGTGGTTTTAAGCCTCAGAGATTTGGGATGCTTTGTTATACAGTAACAGACAGCCAAAGCACCCTCCTTTTATTTTGCTCTTCGATGTGTTATCTCATTTCTGACAGAGATCTCATTTTTTTTTAAGCCAGAACTTATTTTCCTGAGCCTTTCACTGTTTTGGCCACTTGTTTTAGATTTTTTTTTTTTTTTCAAAATTTTATTTATTTGTCAGAGAACGCACAAGCAGGGGGAGTGGCAGGCAGAGGGAGAAGCGGGACTTGATCCCAGGACCCTGGGATCATGACGTGAGCCAAAGGCAGACACTTAACCAACTGAGCCACCCAGATGTCCCTTGGCCACTTGCTTTATAAGTGGTGACTTGCAACCAAGTTCCAATAACTTATTAAAAGATTTAGAGTATGTGAGGATAGGATTGTTCTAAATTTTTATGTTTTGGGTGACTTTTTTCTGATGAGAGATCTTTATCTGCCATTTGTTTTTCCTTTTATTATTTTTTTGAAACTGTATTGATTCCTTTCTAACAATTACCTATTTAAATGAGCAGAGTTCTTCTTGAAATTGTCCTTTTTTGCTGGCGTTTTGGAAGAGGCCAGTACTGGGTTCCAGGCTAGCAGGAGGTCCCTTAAGACACAGGATGGTATATGTGAAGGACGTATTTTCACTTTCCATTGGCCCAACCACAAGAGACTAGTGTCTTTCATGCTGTTTATAGTACAGAATCTCTGTTCCAGGTTGCTTCGCCTCCTGCACACAGAGCCTCAGTGTGTCATTTATCCTTGCCTCTTCCACATATTTTTGGTAATAGCTAGGACGTTGTATCAGACTTTGAGTTTTTCAACCGCAATTTCTCACAGCAGGGCAATTCTTATCTTCACCCCCATCTCTACCTCTCTCTGCCTAGAATCACTGCTCAGAGCAAGAGCCTGCTTCTCTTTGGGTAGCTCTCGGTCATCTCAGACAATCTCCATCCGTGTTCCATTTCCCCAGCTCGTTAGCACACAGCATCATGTTCCCTTATCGCTTTGTCTGTAAGTTGAATATGAAGCCAAAACACGATTTTCTAAACTAAGCAGCGTCTGATTCCTAAGGTACAAACTTGAGATTCTAATTAATTCCTATGAACAGTGTCCTCCGCTTTCCCGAAAGTTGTATTCCTGTTATTTCATAATGTAGCTAACTACTTCCTCCTTAATAAAAATTAAGTTGAACTTTAAAAAAACCAATTGCTTAAGTACTGGCTCTTTATCTTTGATAAAGGGCCTACGGGGACTTTTTCAGAGAAACTTAATCATCAAAAGGGTGAGACACTCAAAGGAAAAAAAAAAAGCTATGCAGAAACTATCTAAAAATTCAGAAACCTAACAGGTAACAAAAAGAAATTATAACACATCTTCTGTCTCATCGTAGCATTTAAAAGCCATGCTTCAGGTTTGCCACAGCTCAGTTCTATTTTAAACTTCCTCCCTCTATTTTTCTTTCTTAGAAAGGGACCCATTTGCTTTTGTGACTGGCTTTTGCTCTTCATGGGTAAATATTTCCATTCTGTTCCTAGGTAACTGCACTCTAAGAACATGATGTCACTGCATGCTATTTTGGGTGTGGAACTATTTTTACACAGTATTTGCCTTTGTCCTGGCTCTCTGGTTTTGTCAAGTGATTCAAGCCAATGCCGCTACTCAGTGTGGGCCAAGCAAGACAGGCAGCATCAGGCAGCATCAGGCAGCATCAGCATTGCTTGGGAGCTGGTTAGAAATGCAAATTCTCAAGCCCCACCACAGACTTTACTGAATCAGAATTTCGGCGAGGTAGCATTCTGTGTTTCAACAAAGCTTCCAAGAGATTCTACTACATGCTGCAAGTGTGATGGAAGCAGTTATGAAAGGATTTAGCCTTGCATATCTACCCTTTCGAGATGATAGTTCATCTATTTTTTAAAAATCTCATGCTTGGACAAACCAATTGATTCTCATTGGAGTGCCAACTCCCTTTTCTGACTTTTTTTTCTTTTGGTATGTGTGTGTTGGGGTGGGGGTGGGGGCGCAGGGAAGAGCTGTTCAAGACACTTTATTTTTTCCCCAGGGACCAGAAATTAACAACTTTGAGATATAATTCACTTATTTTAAGTGCACAGTTCGATTGTTTTTAGTATATTCACAGATATGCGCACATGTGGATATGCAACCATTTCCATGGCCAACTCCCTTTCATTGGTAGGTAGTAGCTGGCTAGAGTATGGTAATAAAGATGCAGAGGTCCTATCCAATCTTGGCCAGAAAGAGTGCCGTGATTGATTAGCCATGTCTGCTATGGTTATGGGGTTGAAGAATCGTAGCATTTGGGACATTTATTTGCCCCAACTACATACACCCTCATTTCGAAGGAATTTAGGAAGGCAGCAGAATTTGGTTTGGGTGAAGAAAAACAAAACAAAACTAAAAACCCTAAAACAAAATCAATAACAAACACCTGTGCTTTTAAGCCACAGAAGGAGGCCAGCCCTTAGTGGAAGATTCTTGAGGAAATCATAAATGAGACATGAGTTGACCTAGAACATGTGGTCAATGCTTATGCTAACTAAAGCTTATGCTCTGATCTGCTGTGTTTATTTATGCTCAATATAATTTGGCTTGATGAAAACAGATGTTGAACACAAAACACTGAATGAAGTTTAAGGTCCCAGTTGTTTTTGAAATCTGTGTAAGCTCCTCTAAATGCCTCTAGATGTATTGGAACAAGTATTCTACTCCAGAAGCTATTTGTTGAACACATAGAAAATACCCCTGTATGGTGATTTCTTTTTTCTCCTGACATGTATATGCTCTAAGAATCAGGGGAAAAAAATATCTCAGTCAAATAGTGACTCAGTACTACTTTCACATACACCATCACTACAAGGGGAAATTGCTTGGTGAAATACTGTTAAATTGCACAAAACAAAAAATATTAATACAGAAGAATCTATTCTGAAAATGACCCATTTATTTAAATCTTGGATTCCCATTTTCAACTATTTCAGGAGTCAATGAATAGACTTTATACCAAAATTATACTGGACATCATCTAGTGTTTACATTTATAATTCCAAGAGTTTTGGATCTTTGCTCCTTTGGTCATTATTATGAACACTAATTATGTTGACATATTATTAAAGATGATTTTGCTAATTGCTCATTTTGGATTGTGCAGATACAGGCTATCCTCATTTAAGATTATTGTGATGGGGCACCTGGGTGGCTCAGTCGTTAAGCATCTGCCTTCAGCTCAGGTCATGATCCCAGGGTCCTGGGGTCGAGCCTTGCATCGGGCTCCCTGCTCTGCAGGAAGCCTGCTTCTCCCTCTCCCACTCTCCCTGCTTGTGTTTCTTCTCTCTCGCTGTCTCTCTCTCTCTCTCTGTCAAATAAATAATCTTTAAAAAAAAAAAAGATTATTGTGATAAAATGACCTTCTATATGGTTGTAGAACTTTTTTTTTTTACTTCAGTATGTATTTTGAATGAATGAGTCACTCTATATTGTATCAACTTGACTGTGAACACCTTGAGGATGGGGACTAAGTTTTCTTCAAGTTTTCTATATCCTCCTTACTGTGTAGACTGATGTTTAGATTAAAAAGAGCTTAAAAAATGTATGGAATTCAAGTAAACAACAACAACAACAACAACAGAAAAACCATTCCAATAATAAATTTAATCTTGGCTTGATAGATGGCTATGTGGTCATAGTAGTAAGTCCTATATACATATATAGATATATAGATATCCTTATATTTTACAAAGTGCTTTCTCCTAAGTTTTCTTATTTGGGCTTCAAAAAGTGTTAGGTAATTAGGGCAAAAGTCATCACCCCCATTTTGCAAATGAGAAAACTGAAATGCCAAGAAATTAAATCTTTTACCCTGTAAGGTATCTATTTCTGGTCCCCAGTTTGCTCATCTGTAAGCAGGTTGGTGTTGGGGTAGAAGTTATATGGTCTGTAAGCTTCTTTCCTTTAAATATGTTAGGGTTTTAAAAAAAAAAAATATGTTAGGGTTTAGTTATTATATTCCAATATTCAAAGTAGTCACGTAGGGGTGCCTGGGTGGCTCAGTCGGTTAAGCATCTGCCTTCAGCTCAGGTCATGATCTCAGGGTCCTGGGATCGAGTCCCACATCTGCTGAGCAGGGAGCCTGCTTCTCCCTCTCCGTCTGCCTCTGTCTGCTGCTCCCCCTGCTTGTGCTCTCTTTCTGTGTCAAATAAATAAAAATCTTTAAAAACACAAAAAACAAAAAAACACAAAAGTAGCCATGCAGGTCAAATTTTACTTGATGACAGAGCAACCTTAGCCAAAGTCTTCATACACAATTTTAGATAAAGGATTACTAATTATGCTAAGTAAAGGAAAGTTGGTTTGAGTCAGGGTTTTTCTACCTCAGCACTATTCACATTTTGGATTGGATAACCCTTTGTTGTATAGGAGGTGTCTGTCCTGGGTACTGTAGGATGTAGGTGCACTGTAGGGTATAGACATTATTTCCTCTCCCCCACAAGACCAACTGATTAGTAGTGTGGCTAAAAAAAGAAAGTAGCATGTTGAGAATGCAGACAACAGACAGTGAGCCTTTCACAGATCAGATGAGGAAATGCACATTGTTCTGCTGCACCTGAGCCCTTACTCCAGTTATTTTATAGTAAATGTCCTGTCTGGGTGACACTGACAGACAGATGGACAATGTTTGCCACAGTTGTGGGGACAATATGTATTGCCATCTAAGATATTACTTTCTAAATACGTTTCTTAAGAGTATTGCCCAATTCTTAGGAAACAAGAGTTCCTTCTCAGTCTAAACAAAGGCCACAGGACGGTTCTAATAATGACTTAATCCTAACTTGTTCAGTCATATCCACTGAAACCAAAGAATACCCCATGGGTCAGTCCAATTAACACACTGCAAAGGCTGGCCACTGTGGGGTTCTGGAACTGGCTCTTATATTCCTTACTACTCAAACCAGTTCTGCCCATTGACCCAAGTCTTCAAGCTTTATATGATTGCTGAGATTGGATAACTCACCTGTCTACTTGACTGTCTTTCCATTTACTTTGTTCACTCTAGAAGAGAGGTACCCCTTTCTCCGAGTGTGGTTACATAGTTACCTCTGCCTTACTGAATGAAAACTCTTCTAGGCAAGACATAGTTTTAAGGCTGATCAAAGAGAGACTGGAGGCACAGTGGCAACGGATGTGGGTCTGAGCAAGGGCAGTACCAGAGAAGATGCAAGAGAGCAAAGGAAGTTGCTAGAGATGTTTGGGAAAAGGGTAGAGTTTGGAGATTGATTGGACATGGTGCTCAGGTGCTGGGAGTGGGTACAAGGGGTAGTTGAAAATAATTCACCTGAGTACCTCTCCTTAACCAGTCTAGGAGATCCAACGAAAGAAGTGGTAGTGGGATGGGGAAAGAAGAGAATACAAGAGGATTTAAGAAAAAAAAATTAGCAGTTGTAAATGCTGCAAAGGAGTTAAGGTGGACAAAGGTAAGAAGAGACAATACAAAGGTCATCAGCAATTATCAAGGGAACCAATTCCACAGTGCCCTCAGTACAAAAACCCTATTTTCATTAACTGTAATTGAAAAGCATGGTCACATGATGGATTTTGATTAAGTTATGAACTTATTTATATGCAGTCTTTCAATGATCCAAAAGTAAATCACCTTTGATGAATCACCGTTATTGAATAAAAATATATAATAAAATGGAACTGCTCTGGAAAACCCATCATGTACTGTCATGACTGTGATTGGAAGAGAAACCAAATATTGGGGGATTATAGGAATGAACTGAGGCACAAGAAGGGAATAGGTAAGGGATATGAAAAATTTTAGAGAAATTTAGAAGGGACAAGGAGAAGCCACTGCTCAGATTGTAAGAGGCAGACTGGAACTGCTCTTGCTGAGGAGGATCTGAGGTACCCTGCAGGATGCCAGGACAACCTCTGGCCTTTTTTTTTTTTTAAACAGAATATGCTCTTAATAAGTGGCCTGCATACTTTTCATCAGACTAACAATGATTTTGATGGTTGACCCGCTGAGAGAAGATGGTTTTGAAAATAGACATTTGAGGGTAACATTGTAATGATTGAATTTGTATGACCCAATTACTATATCCTAAATAGCTAGGGGAAAGTGGAGGGTAGGAGGAAGATTGATTGACTATTTTTATTGTTATTTTTCTGGTTTTAAGAATAGTCAATCATAGAAATATGAAACATGACAAGTAGGAATGTCCTGTAATCTCATCTTTCAGTGCTTACCTCTTCCAAGACTTGGCTCATTTCCCCCCAAATTTTCATTTTCTAAACCTAGACTTTTTTTTTTTTTAAAGATTTTATTTATTTATTTATTTGACAGAGAGAGAGAGAGAGCATAAGCAGGGGGAGCAGGAGAGGGAGAAGCAGGCCCTCCGCTGAGCAGGGAGCCGGATGCAGGACTCGATCCCAGGACCCTGGGATCATGACCTGAGCTGAAGGCAGACACTTAACCATCTGAGCTACCCAGGCGCCCACCATAGACTAACTTTTTATAAAAATGGGGTAATTCAGTACATTCTATTCTGCAACTTGCTTTTCACCCCATTTAGCTATATAGCTTGCACATTTTCCCACATCAGTACATGTAGAGCTACCTCTCTAATGAATGCAAAGTATTTTATTGTACAGTTACCAAATATGAAAATATTTCCTAACAGGCAAGTGTGAAGGAGAAAAACCTGGACTATTCCTTTTAGCATACCTCAAAATCCTTACTTTATGAAGAACTTGTCTTGTGTCTTCGGCTCCACAGAAGTAAAATGTGGAATGCTCTGAGCTGGCAAGCTTGGCAATGCCTTTCTTCCTTCTCTTTCACAAGAGAAGAGGTAGCCAAGTCTCTAAATAAGATCTCTGGGTAAAAAAAAAAAAAAAAAAAAAAATCTTGACCAAGTACCAGATTCTGTGTGATCATAAAATGTAAAGTATATATTACACATTAGGAAATACCCTGAAGAGCTATCTTAAATTAAATTATATGATTAAAAAAAAAGATCACTGAATATATCACTACCACTGAAATGTCTGAGGCTGGGCATAAAAATTCTTCAGCACTTCCAGTTTTAAAATATGTTCCAAGTAAAAGGATTAATTGGGAAGCCATCCCACAGAATAAGGGATGTGGATTTGCTTGGTGGGAAGGAGTTGGCTAGATGAGAGAGGACATGTGGCTCCCTTTGCTATTTCTTTGATGGCGCAGATCTTTTAGGTGGCTTCTCTGCCCTCAGAGATGACACAGGGTTTTTCCTCTCTACTTTCCACTCCTTCTAGTGGTCCCACACTCCTTAATCTCCTCCTCCCAGGTCCATCCAAGCAAATGAGTTAATTCATGAAACTATCTACTTTTCTAGTCTTTCTTCCATTAAATATATTGGGGTGTGTTCTTTTGCCCTTTTTTCTTATAATGATATAAATTCTTATGTCATGTATTTTTTATTATGTTCAATTAGCCAGCATATAGTACATCATAAGTTTTTAATGTAGTGTTCAATGATTCATTAGTTGCCTATAACACTCAGTGCTCATCACAATTTTTAGATCAACTGACTTAAATTTGTGCTAGTCCTTAGGTTCCTTGTGAAGAAACTCCTTTTATTTAAAACTGTGTTTTCTATGTTTTAAATTACACAATAAAAAGTTCAATCTTTTATAAGAACAAAAATAAAAATAAAGCAGGCTGAATCTCATAAGAGGAAAATCTGGATCAAGAAAACTGGAAACAGGGAGTGACATCAGCAATGTAGTAGTATTAGATGTCCCTCACTTTTGTCCTTTTTAAACTAATTAGGCATCCGTCCATGAACAAAAGTGCCACTTGCTAGTTGTGGGCTCCAACACCAAATGCCAAAGGACCTGGGAGAAGTCTCACTGCATCTGGTAATAGGCAAACAGCCTATTTTGTACAGGCTGTGGAACCTACAGGCTCAGTATAGGCTGTGGAGCCAGCAGGAGCTGGAGAAACTGCTCCAGCTCTTCTCAGGTAAAATCTGGAGAGTGCTGACAGGACAGTCACCCTCAGGCAAGAGACTTTGTCAAAGTCCAGCCTTGCTGAGGGGAAGATTCTAACATACTATTGGATTTCAAAAAATTATAAATTTGGATACACTTAAGAAGGTAAGAATTTTGTCAGTGTTGGCCTCCCAAGGTCACACAGCATGGGGCTGAACTAGCTGGTGGTGACCTCTCCACTGCCAGTAAAGAAGAGTGGTGAGTGTCCAGGTACCCCAGCTGTGCAGCACACTGCTGGAAAAACCCATTTCCTTCCAGCAGCACCAAGAGTACTGAGGTGCAACCTCCATAACTGGGGGAAAGCAAGAGATCAAGAAAGAGGCTCTTTGTATCAAGATGTTCTTTGATAAGAACATCAAAGGGTGTTAAAAAGGGAATGAGCCTCTGGAAGAATCTCACTTGAGGATTTCCAACTCAGCCCACAGGCAACCCCCATCACACAGAGTGCTAAACTTCACTCTGCAGCCAGCTCTTTGTGTGTGCTCCTGAGTGCAGCACCCAGAGTGAGCTCCAATAAATGGAGTACTCTCTGGCTGGGGGGGGGGGGAGCGGGGGAGGAGGATCAGACCAGTCTGTGGACAAGGCAGAAACCACAAACTTGAGTGCCACCTGCTGACAAACACAAGAGCAGGTTGGCTGTTGGAAACCTGTGAGTTGTAAGAACCAGAGAAGACCAAAAAGCTTAAGAATTCTGCCATAAGTGGGACTAAGAAGTATAGAGCAGGTATATCCACACAAGGCTAGAGAAAATCCCAGATATAACAGGGCCAACAGACAGTATAATCCTTCTGAAGCTGACTAGTAAAGATTTGAGGAGTTCTGCTGCTTGAAAAGCAAAAGCAGCAATGCAAAACTCCAAAGAGAATGATGAATGAGGGAAACAAGTCATCATGTAAAGGTAACAATAATCCTCTAATAACTGAACTCAATGACATGGAATTTCACAATCTAGCTCATAAAGAATTCAAAATAGCTCTTTTGAGATATTCCATGAGCTACAAGAAAACACAGAAAAAAACAACTCCATGCAGTCAGGAAGACATAAATAGAACGAGAATTTTAACAAAGGAATCATAAAAACAAAACAAAACAAAAACAAACAGAAAATCTAGAGTTGAAGAATTCAATGAATTAAATGAAAAAGAAAAATGCAAAGTAAACCAAAGAGATGATAGAATAAATGAGCAAGAGGATAGGAACTTCCAAACAACCCAATCAGAGGTGAACAAAGAAAGAATGAAAAAGAGCAAAGAAAGCCCACGTGATCTTTGGGAATCCACCAAACATACAAATATTAGAGTAATTAGTATTCCAGAAGGAGAAGAGAGGGAGAAAAAGCACAGAAGTTTATTTAAATAGCTAAAAACATCCTAAACCTGAGAAAGACTTGGACATCCAAGTTTACTAAGCTAATAAATCACCCTATTATCTCAGTGAAAAAGAGACCTACTCCACAACTAGATGGTCAACTAATCATTGACAAAGCAGGAAGGAATATCCAATGAAAAAAAAGACCATTTCTTCAACAAATCATGTTGGGAAAACTGGACAACATGCAAAAGAATGAAACTGGACTTCTTACAACATGGATAAAAATAAATCCAAAATGGATGAAAGACCTAAATGTGAGACAGGAAACCATCAAAATCCTAGAGAAGAACACAGGCAGTAACCTCTTTGACATTGACTGTAGCAACTTCTTACTAGATAGGTCTCCTGAGGCAAGGGAAACAAAAGCAAAAAAAACCCAAAAACCCTATTGCTACTTTGTCATGATAAAAAGAGTCTGTACTGTGAAGCAATCAACAAACTAATGGGTAACCTACAGAATGGGAGAAGATATTTCCAAATGACATATCTGATAAAGGATTATCCAAAATGTATAAAGAACTTATCAAACTCAACACCCAAAAAAACAAATAATCTGGTTTAAAAATGGGCAGAAGACACTTTTCCAAAGAAGACAACCAGATGGCTAACAGACACATGAAAAGATGCTCAACGTCACTCACCATCAGGAAAATACAAATCAAAACTATAATGAGAGATCACCTCACCCTAGTCAGAATGGCTAAAATTAACAATACAAGAAACAACAGGTGTTGGCAAGGATTTGGAGAAAGGGAAACCCTTGTACACTGTTGGTAGGAATGCAAACTGGTGCAGCCACTCTGGAAAACAGTATGGAGGTTCCTCAAAAAGTTAAAAATACAAATACCCTACAACCCAGCAATCACACTACTAGGTATTTACCCAAAGGATACAAAAATACAGATTCTAAGGGATATGTGCACCTCAATGTTTATAGCAGCGTTATCAACAAACAACCAAATTATAGGATGAGCCCAAATGTCTATGGACTCATGAATGGATAAACAAGATGCGGTATATATGTACACAATGGAATATTACTCAGCCATAAAAAGACTGAAATCTTGCCATTTGCAATGATGTGGATGGCGCTAGAGAGTATTATGCTAAATGAAATAATCAGAGAAAGACAAATACCATATGATTTCACTCATATGTGGAATTTAAGAAATAAAACATGAATATGGGGAAGATAGAAGAGGCAAACCATAGAACAGACTCAACTATAGAGAACAAACAGGGTTACTGGAGGGGAGTGGGCAATGGGATGGGTTAAATGGGTAATTGGTAATAAGGAAGGCATTTGTGATAAGCAAGTGTTTTATCTAAGTGATGAATAGATAAATTCTATACCTGAGACTAATACACTGTATCTTAATTGGAATTTAAATAAAAACTTAAAGAAAAAATAAACAACCTTTAGGGAAGCATACTAAAAGTTCAGAATGTTGAAGGCATACCATGCTATTTCTTTCTCCTTGTAGGAAAAAAAAAAAAAAAAAAAATCACAGACCAGTGTAATCTTGGCACTGAGCTGTGCTAGTTCGGGTGAGAGGCAGAGAAGGGTAAAGTTTACCTGATCTTCTTACCCAATTCAATGTAGTTCTTCTCAGCTTTCTGTTTGTTTGGAGTACTGAAACCTCTGACAGGGATCTTGACCTCTAATAAAGGCATTTTTGCCCTTAAGAGGTTAGGTTAAACTGGGGCGCCTGGGTGGCTCAGTCGTTAGGCGTCTGCCTTCGGCTCGGGTCATGATACCAGGGTCCTGGGATCGAGCCCCGCATTGGGCTCCCTGCTCCACGGAAAGCCTGCTTTCCCTCTCCCACTCCCCCTGCTTGTGTTCCCTCTCTCGCTGTGTCTCTCTGTCAAATAAATAAAATCTTTAAAAAAAAAAAAGAGGTTAGGTTAAATTGATGGTTACCAGAGGAGAGGTGGGTTGGGGGATGGGTTAAACAGGTGATGGAGATTACAGAGTGTAGTTGTTGTGATGAGCACTACATGTTCTATGGAAGTATTGAATCACCATGTTGTATACCTGAAACTAATATTATACTGTATATTAACTAATGAATTTAAATAAAAACTTGAGAGACCTACTCTAACACACATTATAATGAACATGTTAAAAATCAAAAATAAACAGAAAATGTTAGAAGCAGCCAGAGCTGGGGTCCAGGGGAGGGAGAAAAGATTCTAACCTACAAAGGAATCCCCAATTAAGCCTAATTCAACAGATTTCTCAACAGAAACTATAAAGACCATGAGAGAGTGAAATAACATATTCCAAGTGTTGAAAGAAAATTGCCAACCAAGAGTAAT